>NW_006922460.1:199873-212077 GCF_000298275.1 Orycteropus afer afer
AGGAAATGGGAGGGGAGCTGTTGCATTGTGGTAAACTGTGGTCAATGACATGAGACAAAGTATATGTGAACTGCTGTATGGAAAGTGAATTTGCTCTGCAAATCTTCACCCAAATCACAATAAATAAATAAATAAATAATGCATAAATCAGACTTTAACAGAATTGAAAAGGCAAATAGATGACTCCACAGTCATAGTAGGAGAATTTAATACATCACTTTCAATGAAAGATAGAACTGGAAAGAAACTCAACAGAGATACAGAAGATTTAAACAATATAATCCACCAACTTTACCTTATAGACATCTACAGAGCATTTCACCCAACAACAGCACAATATGCATTCTTTTCCAGTGCACATGGAACATTTTCCATGAAAGACCATATGTAGGCCATAAAGCAAGCCTTAATAAAGGTGAAAACTTTGAAATAGTATAAAACATCTTTTCAGATCATAATGCTATCAAATCAGAAATCAACAATAGGAAGATCAATGGGAAAAGAACAAGCATGTGGAAACTGAACAACACCCTCCTTAATAATGACTGGATAATAAAAGAAATAAAAAGTGAAATTAAATAATTCCTTGAATCAAATGAGAATGAAAACACAACATACAAAAATCTTTGGGACACAGCAAAAGCAGTGATCAGAGGATAAGTTATCGCAATAAATGCACACATCAAAAAAGAAGAGCCAAAATCAACACCTTAACCCAACATCTTCAATAATTAGAAAAAGAACAGGAAAAAAAAGCCTACATTCACCAGAAGAAAGGAAATAATAAAAATTTGAGCAGAAATCAATGAAACAGAAAATAGAAAGACAGGAAAAAAATCAAGAAGACTAGAAGTTAGTTTATGAAAAGATTAATAAAATTGACAAAACACTGGCAAATATAGCAAATGAGAAGAGGGAGAGAATATAACTAACATGTAAAAAACGAAATGAGCAACAATTACAACAGAACCAACTGAAATAAGAAGGATAATGTCAGGATACTATGAAGAACTGTACTCCAACAAATTTGAAAATCTAGAAGAAATGGATAGATTTCTAGAAACACATAACTTATCTAAAGTAACACAGACTGATGTGGAAAAGTTGAACAGATCCATAACAAAAGAAGAAATTGAATGGCTCATAAAAAAATTACCAACAAAAAAAAGTCCTGGCCCAGATGTTTTCACCAAAGAATTCCACCAAATATTCAGAGAAGAACTGACACCAATCCTACTCAAACTATTCCAAAACATACAAAAGAATGGAATCCTTCCAAATTCATTTTATGAAGCAAGCATAACCTTGATACCAAAACCAGGCAAAGACATCACTCAAAAGAAAAACTACACATATCCCTCAAGAACATCTTCCATGAAAAAAGCAAAAGGTCATTTAAAAGACAGGAAAGGAAGAGAAGACCAAAATGGATGCCATAAGATTAGATTCTGAAGCTTGTCTTTAAATGAAGAGTAGCTAAAGCAAATGGAAAAAATGACAAGATAAAAGAGCTGAATAGAAGATCTCAAAGAGCAGCTCGAGAAGACAATTATAATGAAATGTGCAAAGACATGGAGTTGGAAAGCCAAAAAGGAAGAACATGTTTGACATTTCTCAAGCTGAAAGAACTGAAGAAAAATGTAAGCCTCAGATTGCAGTATTGAAAAATTCTATGGACAATATATTGAATGATGCAGGAAACATCAAAAGAAAATGGAAAGAATACACAAAGTCACTGCACCGAACAGAATTGGTCAATGTTCATCCATTTCAGGAAGTGGCATATGATCGTGAACCAATGATATTGAAGGAAGAAGTTGAAGCTGCACTGAAGGAAGTGGTGAAAAAAAAGGCCCCAGAAATTGACAGAATACCCATTGAGATGTTTCAATAAACAGATGCCACACTGTTGTTAGGTGCCGTCAAGTCGTTTCCAACCCATAGTGACACTGTGCACAGCAGAATGAAACACTGCCCGATCCCACATCAGCTCCATGATCCTTCCTATAACTGAGCCCGTTGTTGCAGCCATTGTGTCAATCCATTTCATTGAAGGCCTTCCCCTCTTTCCTTGACCTTCCACCTTACCAAGCGTGATATCCTTCTCCAGGGAATTGTCCCTTCTGGCAATATGACAAAGTAAGTGAGACAATGTCTGGTCATTCTCACTTCCAAGGTGCATTTTGGCTGCATTTCTAGGATAGATCTGTTATTCTTTTAGCAGTTCACGGTACTTTCAGCATTCTTCACCAGCACCACAACTCAAAAGCATCAACTCTTCTTTGGTCTTCCTTATTCTTTGACCAGTTTTCGCATGAATATGAGGTGATTGAAAATATTAAGCTTGTGTCAGGCAGATCGTAGTCCTCAAGGAGACATCTTTACTCTTCAGCACTTGAAAGAGGTCCTTTGCAGCAGACTTGGCCACTGCTACATGTCGCCTAATGTCCTGACTGCTGCTTCCATTGGCACTGATTGTAGAATCAAGCAATGTGAATTCTTTGACAACCTCAATCTTTTCTTCATTTATCCTGATGATGTGTACAGGTCCAGTTGTGTGGATTTTTGTTTTCTTTATATTGAGGTGTAATCAATACTGCAGACTGTATTCTTCAATCTTCATCAGTAAGTGCCTCAAGTCATCCTCACTTTCAGCAAGCAAAGTTCTATCATCAGGGTATTGCAGGTTGGTAATGATTCTTTCTCCAATCTTTATGACACAGTTTTCTTTATATAGTCCAGCTTCTCGGATTATTTGCTCTGCATATAGATGGAATATGTAAGTGGAAAGGATGCAACCCTGATGCACTCCCTTCTTGATTTTAAACCATGCATTGTCCCCTTGTTCCATTGAATGACAGCCTCCTGGTCTATGTACAAGTTCCTCATGAGAACAATTAAGTGTTCTGGAATTCCCATTCTTCTCTATGTTATCTACACTTTGTTATGATTCACATAATCAAATGTCTTTACATAGTCAATAAAACACAAGTAAACATCTTTCTGGTATTCTTTGCCTTGAGTCAAGATCCATCTGACAACAGCTATGATATCCCTTGTTCCACATCCTCTTCTGAATCCAGCTTGCACCTCTGGAAGTTCTCTGCCAATATACTGCTGCAATCATTTTTTAATTATCTTCAGTAAGTTCTTAATTTCTTGTGATATTGATGATATTGTTAGATAATTTCCACATCCTATGGGATCACCTTTCTTTGGAATGGGAAATATGGGTCTCCATTGGCCAGGTAACTGTCTTTCAAATCTCTTGGCATAACCAAATGAATGCCTTCATTAGAGAATCCATTTGTTGAAATATCTCAATTGGTATTCCCTTAGTTCCTGGAGCCTTGTTCTTCACCAACTCCTTCATTGCAGTTTTGACTTCCTCCTTCAGTACCATTGGTTCTTGAACATATGCCACTTACTGAAATGGATGAAGATCTACCAGTTCTTTTTGGTACAGTGACTCTGCATATTCCTTCCATATTCTTATGATGTTTCCTGCATCATTCAATACTTTGCCCATAGATTCTTTCAATATTGCAACTCGTGAGTTAATTTTTTTCCTCAGTTCTTTCAACTTGAGAATTGAGAAGCGTGTCCTTCCCTTTTGGTTTTTTAATTACAAGTCTTTGCACATTTTATTATAGTAATTGGCTTTGTCTGCTTGAGCTGCTCTTTGAAATCTTCTCTTCAACTCTTTTATCTTGTCATTTTTTGTATTTGCTTTAGCTACTCTCTGCTCAAGGGCAAGTTTTTTAAGTCTCTTCTGTGTTGGTATCCTAGACATTAGTGAGGTGAAATGGACTGGTTTTGCCATTTTGGATCAGTCAATCATATGATCTACTATGCTGGGAATGACAATTTGAAGAGGAATGGCATGGCATTCATCATCACAAAGGATGTTTCAAGATCTGCCCTGAAGTACAATGCTGTCAGTGATAGGATAATATCCATCCACCTACAAGGGAGACCCGTTAGTACTACTATTATTCAAATTTATGCACCAACCACCAAAGCGAAAGATGAGGAAATTGAAGATTTTTAGCAACTTCTGCAATCTGAAATTGACCAAACATGCAATCAGGATGTGTTAATTATCAATGGTGACTGGAATGCAAAAGTTGGAAACAAAAAAGAATCACTGGTAGTTGGAAAATTTGGCTTTGGTGACAGAAATAATGCTGAAAATCACATGGTAGAATTTTGTAAGAACAAAGACTTATTCATTGCAAATATCTTTTTCAACAACACAAACAGTGGCTGCACATGTGAACTTTGCCAGATGGAGCACACAGGAATCAGATTGACTATGTCTGTGGCAAGAGGCAATGGAAAAGCTGAATATCTTCAGCCAAAATCAGGCCAGGAGCTGATTGTGGAACAGACCATCAACTGTTCATATGCAAGTTCAACTTGAAGTTAAAGACAATTAAAACAAGTCCATAAGAGTCAAAATATTATCTTGAATATATCCCTCCTGAATTTAGAGACCATCTAAATAATAGATTTGTTGTGTTAAAAATCAGTGACCGAAAACCAGAAGAATTATGGGATTACATCAAGAACATCATACATGAAGAAAGCAAGAGGTCACTAAAAAGATGAGAAAAGAAGAGAAGACCAAAATGAATAACAGAAGAAGTGTCACACTGGAGGCACTCAATTGACTATGCCAAGAGTTTTGGAAGACAGCTACCTGGCCAACTGACTGGAAGAGATCCATATTTGTACCTATTGCAAAGAAAGGTGATTCCACAGAATGTGGAAATTATTGAACAATATCATTGATATCACACTCAAGTAAAATCTTACTGAAGATAATTCAAAAAAGATTGCAGCAAGCAGCAACATATTGCCGGGGAACTTCCAGAAATGCAAGCTGGATTCAGAAGGGGATGTGGAGCATGGGATATCATAGGTGATGTCACATAGATCTTAGCTGAAAGCTAGTATTTTCTCAATACTAGAAAGTTGTTTACTGGTGTTTTATTGACTCTGCAAAAGCATTTGATTATGTAGATAACAACAAATGATGTATAACATTGAAAAGAATGGAAATTCCTGAACAGTTAGTTGTACTCATGAGGAATCTGTACATAGACCAAGAGGCTGTCCTTTAACCAGGACAAGGATACACTGCATGGTTTAAAATCAAGAAGGGAGTGTGTCAGGTTGCATTCTTTCACCATACGTATTCAATCTCTATGCTGAGCAAATAATCAGAGACGACGGACTATCAGGATTGAAGAAAAGCTCACTAACAACCTATGCTATGCTAACAGTTTGCTTGCTTAAAATGAGGATGACTTGAAGCATTTACTGATGAAGATTAAAGACTACAGTCTGCAGTATACATTACACCTCAATACAAAGAAAACAAAAATCCTCACAAGACCTGTAAGCAGCATCATAATAAATGGCATAAAGATTGAAGTTGTCAAAGTCTTCATACTACTTGTTTCTATAATTAACACCAGTGGAAGCAGCAGTGAATATTTCAGACAGCATATAACATTGGGCAAATCTGCTGCAAAAGACCTCTTTCAGGTGTTGAAGAGCAAAGATATCTCCTTGAAGACTAAGGTTCATCTGACAGAAGCTATGGTGTTTTCAATCACCTCATGTGCATGTGAGAGCTGGAAAATGAATAAAGAAGACCAAAGAGTCAGTGCTGTTGAGTCATGGTATTGGAGAAGAATACTGAAAGTTCCATGGACTGCTAAATGAACTTACAGATCTGTCCTGGAAGAAGTTCATAAGAAGGGACCATTCCCTTAAGAAGGATATCATGTTGGGTAAAGTGGAGGGTCAACAAAAAAGGGGAAACTCTCAACCAGATGGATTGACATAGTGGCTACAATGATGGTCTCAACTATAGCAAGGATTGTGGGGCTGGCACAGGTCTGGGCAGTGTTTTGTTCTGCTGTGCATAGGGTTGCTATGAGTCGGAGATGACTTGATGGCACCTAACAACAACAACAACATAGGCTTCTGGTTCATTCAAGAATCACAGCAAAAGACCTAGTATTTCTGGTTGAACTTAAGTTTTTATCTGAGACAGAAGTACATCTTTTCAGGAGACCTATCATTGACTTCTGATTTTCTTAGTAACATTTTCGCTATGTATGTATTTTCTTGTTGGTTTATATGAATGCTATTAATTCTATTAACATATTTTTACTATTGAGTGTGCAAGACTAAGTCAACTCCCAAGGAAACACCTAACAAACTGAGATAAAGGGTTTTTTTTTTTAAAGGAAAAATTAAAAAATCTCCCTCAATACATAAAAGCAATTGAATCTAAGGATCATGAGTCAAGAGTTTCATGCTTTATTTAATATGTATAATGTGAAGTAAAATATTTAAATTATTTTCTCTATTGAATGTAATTTTAAAGCACTAAAAGTTAGAAATGGTGAACCTTATTTAAATTCATTCCTTCTAGTATCCTGCTCTGGAAAACAAAAATTATGTTACTAGGAAGTGATGTCTGAACAGCATTAAACTTATTAAAAAAATCAATGTGTTAATGTGTTCATATCCTACTCTGAAATGAAAAATACAAATGGGTCCATAAATCTAAAATACAATTTAGGATTGAATTCTTGCTAAGATTTGGATATCATCTTGAAAATTATTTATGAGTACACACTTGTATAATCTGATCAATAATCTGCTAAAAGGACTTGTATATAAAGAGAAACATAAATCTTTTGTATGTATGTCTGAACCATAGCCCATGTTATTGAGGTTCGCCCTCAATGTGGATTTTTGTTTTACTTCAGAATAATAAACAACACTCATTTTTTTTTTAAAAATAAACATATATTTAGAGCTGTGTATCTGCCAAACAGTGTACTAGGTCATGGGGAAGGTTGTGGGGGCAGAAGTAGAGAGAAAGGAAAAGGTGAATATTTGTTAGGTGAAAGAGAGAAGGATCAGAAGGAGGGGAAAGGAAGATCACAGAATTAATTGAAATAATTAATATAGAAAATAAAACATCATCATTGAAGGACTGGGAAGAGAAAGAGGACATTAACTGAGTAAAGAAACTATTGTTGTAGTTATGTGCTGTTGAGTTGAACCCGACTCATAGTGACCCCTCCTTGGGTTTCTGAGGCAGTATCACTATGGAAGTAGACTGCCCAATCTTCCTTCCGAGGAAGGCTGGCGGTTCAAATGCACCAGCCTTCTGGTTAGCTGTCAAGTGCCTTAGGCACTAAGCTACCAGAGAAACTAGTAAGATTAAAATAATTTGAACTTCTTTTTCTCTCAGTCATTCTTACCATATGCATGTTTCCTTGAAGTGCCATGATGACTGAACTGATCTACTTCCTGCATCCATCTAACAAAGAGTCAGGAAGAAGGAGAAGACTAAAAGGGAATATGAAAACAAACTGACACTTTAGTGGCCGTACAATAACTTCTTGCACTCCATCAGCTAAAACTGTGATTCATTACCACTCCTAATTGTAAGGTAAGCTGATTGATGTATGTTAGCTGGACACATGGCATTATGTCTCTTCCCAAATCAAGGCTCTGTCAGGAAGAAAAATAAGGATAGAGGATAGAGAACATGGAAGCACTGATTCCTGTCCAGAAATAAAGATATTTTGTAAATTTTGGTATAAGAAAGGGCATTTCATGTTTAATAACCTCTATGGTGGCATAGTACCTAAGACACTTGACTGCTAACCTTAAGGCTGGTGGTTCAAACCCACCAGCCACTCCTAGGAAGGAAGATTGGGCAATCTACTGTCATAGTGATACTGCCTTGGAAACCCAAGGAGGGGTCGCTATGAGTCAGAGATGACTCGATGGCACATAACAACAACAACAACAACTTACTTAAAAAAAAAAACCTCACTGCTGTCGAGTCAGATCATGCTCATAGTGACCCCTCCCCTTGGGTTTCCAAGGTGGTATCGCTACTGAAGAATATTGCCCAAACTTCAAAGGAGTGGCTGGTGGGTTTGAATCACCAGCCTATGGTTAGCAGTCAAATGCCATAGGCACTATGCCACCTCTACATACTTCATTTAAAATGCCAGATCTAATGCTGAGGATGGTAGAGGAGATGGTACATTGAAGATATTGGAGAAGATTTGATATTACGGACAATAGAGAAAGGTCTTCTGACAGTCATGAGGAAGCAGGTACATTGTAGACCTTGAGATTTTAGCGACACTAATAATTGTTTAGTTGTTTTCCCTGATGCTTAGCAGTTCTGGATTTAACAAAGAAAGACAAACATTTGTATCAAGCTGTAGTATACTTGATAGTACCTAAAAACTACAACAATGGTGAAAAGAGAGGAGTATTTGTGTCCCAGTTTTTAAGTACTCAGCTGCTAACCAAAAGGTCTGTGGTTTGAACCCACCAGCTGTTCCTTGGGAGTAAACACCTTGTGATAACCTCATGTGACAATTACAGAAATCCAATGGGACGATTCTATTCTGTCCTATAGGATCACCATGAGTCAGAATCAAAATAACAGAACATAACAACAACAGTGGAGAGGAAACTTAGAGTGGAGATAATGTTATAAATAATATATCATGGTATATAAGCAAGATTGCAAAGGGAAGGAACACCAGATGGTGCTAACAGAGAAAAAGAGAGGAGCTGTGTAAGATTGTAGTTTGTAAATAATGTTAAAGAAAACAATGTATTGTTAATAATTGAGTTGTAAGAGGTGGAAGGATAGATAAATATGATCAGAATTTTAAATACATGAATTTCTGGTGTCACTGGAGTAGTAATTCCAATGTTAATAAAGATAATGAGCAACTCAAATGGTGAAGTCTTTGGGGTTTGTGAGGTCAGCAGTTTGAGAGCCTGGGTTTTTGGATAAGTCATTAATATAGAGGTCAGAAGGTAACCAGTTCTAAATCTATCAATGAATGAGGAAGAGTGGGTAGTAGTTGTTGCCTGAGGGGGGTAAAAAAGTATCATTAGCATTGCAGAATAAGCAATTTGATACTCCTATCTATGGATGAGTGGCAGAATTGGCAGCTACATTTGAAATAGAAAGAAAAATCTTAAACAAGAAAAAACTGAAAGAGTGCTTGATGAACATCTTGGGGGAATGTAAGAAAGTGTATTATTCTTGGGAATCTACTAGAGAACACAGTGAAAATGAATTTCAAAGAAGTGACATCATTTCCTTTAAAAAGTAGCGTAATGAAATAATAAACCAAAAGCCAAAGCTATTACTGTCCAGTAGATTCTAGGGAATGGAAACTGAAAGAGAAAATGATCTTCCCCTAAACTGACAGAGTCTTTCCTCTAGTTGGTGCCTTGAATTTGGATTTCTAGCTTGCCAAAGTGTTAGAAGCAGAGGCATCATAAATGTAGTAAGCTGTGACAGCTGTATACTGGAAGGACACTTCTGATTGCTTTAAAATTCTCTGCATGCCATAAAATTTGACCTGGAATGCTGGAAATATGAAATAGAAACAAGGGCACTTTTGTTGGGGAAAAAATTGGGAAAAAGTGTTTATAATTGTTGACGATGGTATGGATACTAGGAAGTATATTACATTATTTTGTTAAATATTGCAGAAAGAGAGAAGGAGGATGATGTAGAGTGTTACAGCCCATGTACTTTTGATGACTTTGTGAAGTCTATGCATTCAATAATTTTTATGGGTATTTTACAATAATTTATGTTAAATATTGTAATGTTGTTGTTGTTGTTATGTGCAGTCGAGTCGGCCCCAACTCATAGCGACCCCTCCTTGGGTTTCTGAGGCAGTATCACTACGGAAGTAGGATTGCCCAACCTTCCTTCCGAGGAGTGACTGGTGGGTATGAACCACCAGCCTTCTGGTTAGCAATCAAGTGCTTTAGCCACTATGCTACCAGAGCTCCTAAATATTGTAATAGATTTTGTTTTCTAGTAGTGGTGGAATTGCAGGGTTGCATTAACATACTCACACAAAATGTGGACAAATATTAATATAGGCATACTTTACTTAATATTCATGGTCACTTCTTTATCCTTTCCATCAAAGCTCAGAGTTCTAGAATCATCTTCTGTATTGGTTTCAATTGGTTTCCCATTGCTTTATTGCAGAGGAGCTGGGCAGCTTCTCTGCCTGTTCTGCCTGTTCTAACATCCTATAAAATAGGGTGTTATTTAATTTAGATGTTGTGAGAACACCATATTATATAGATAGTCCCCAGGCTATGAACAAATTCCATTCCAAAGTCTTCCTTTAGGTTGAATTCGTATGTACGTTGGAACAGTTCAGTACAGTGCGTATCTAATGTCAGTTGGACAAATGTTAGCTTTAGTATATAGTATATAGTATATAGTGTAATTTTCTATGCATAAAAACCATTAAAGAAACACTTCTAGATATATTACATTATCTTTAACATCATAATACAGCACTATAACAAAGATTTGATGCACATCACAAAGTAGTGACTATTATTACAAATCATCTTATGTCCCTCAAATTTTAATATAATAAACTTTACAGAAGTTGGGACCATGGGTGTATATGTGGTTGGACATTGCTCAGTGGATATTATGCAGTTCTTGACTATACAGCATCTATTAAAAGGCACTAAGAGTGATGCATTGAACATTTATGACTAAAGACAGATAAGTTGTGGGATGGCATCAAGGATATCATACATGAAGAAAGCAAAATGTGGTTAAAAGTCAAGAAAGAGGAAAGTTCCTGTTAGATGGCAGAACAGTCAGAGAAGCTACACAGAGTCTCTGCAATAAAGCAATGGGAAACCAATTGAAACCAATACAGAAGATGATTCTAGAACTCTGAGCTTTGATGGAAAGGATAAAGAAGTGAATTGCATACTGACTAGGAGAAGAACCTGAACAAAAACAGTGAGTAAGGAGACAAACGAGCAGCAGACTGGCAGCTATTCTGAGGGCACAGCCATTTTGAATATATCCCAGTAGCAACCTAGAAATCAGCTCTGCTCACTAAAGACTGCATGGCAAGGACTGCATTGGTGGCCAACAACCAGAAAGAGAAATAGAGAAGAAGGAGACAAATAGACCTGAGGACAGCAGCAGCTGACCTGAGGGCGTAGCCATCCTGAAATATTCATAAGGGGACAGGTGAGACTATTTTGAATATATGCAAGTGGTGATCTTCTTACACTGCCATATAGGAGTGGACTCCTTTTGCTGAAAACAGGATGGGCATCTGCACTGGATGCTGACTACTGGAAAAGTGTGATATTCTCCCTGTTAGTCTTACACCCCATGCACACTCTTGGTGAACAGAGGTGTGGCTGGGTCATTCCCCGACTCCACCCATCTCCTTGACCAGCAGGGATTCCATCACAGTCTGTGCCCTGACAGAGTCTGGGTGCCATGCCCCAACCCCATTTTGTTTTTGTTTATTTTTAAATTACTCTCTTTATCTTCTTTTTCTTTCCCATCACTAGTTCATGTTTTTTATTTTACATCTTCCTGGTTCCTTTTTCTTTCTTTCTTTCTTTTGGTTCTTCCCATTGCTTGCTTTACTTTTTTCAGTTTTCCCACTTTCTCTTTACTATTCTTTTACTCTTGTTCTTTTCTCTCATTCCTCCTTCCTCAGATATTGTGGTTATTTTTTCTCTTTATCTCATTATGTTTATTTTATCTCATTTTTAAATATTTTGATAAAACTTATCTGTTCATTTATTGCATTTTTTGTAATTGTTTATTCAGTTTGAGTTTTTTATTCTCTTCCTTTTTGGTATGTGTGTTTCTTATTTTTATTTTTTAAATTGTGTGGCAGATGCCAACTGTTACAACACAACACAATGTACCTGCACCTGCTGCTGGACAACTAACTGAGTGAGGAAAACACTTGCTTTTCCATCAACTGACCAATGATAGACTTCAGCCAATATCAGCTCAACTCACCCTCAACTACTTCTTACAAACAGCTAACAGAGATCTGTTCATGTATTCTCATTTTCTTTCACACATGAAAAGTAAATATACCACCACAATGTCTTAGGGACAACAGATCATCACAGTCCACACAAGAAGCAAGATAAAGCAGTAGAAACAAGGGACCAGGATACAAACCCAGAAAATAGCCTGGAGGAAGAAGCAGCATCAGATCTCCTCATAAGGAAGGAATTGAAAAGAATTATATTTGGGTACTTTCAATAGATTGAGAGACAGATCAAGGAAATCATTGACAAAATTAAGGAAAACACAGA
>NW_006922460.1:212192-216588 GCF_000298275.1 Orycteropus afer afer
CATAACACACTGAAGGGGCAAAGGAATAGAATTGGATGAATGAAAAACAGAATTAATGAGACTGAAGACAAATACCTCAGTTCTACTTTGTTAAGGTATCAATCAGAAAAAAAGGTCAAAACAAATGGAGAAAGCTTAAGATTCATGTGGGATACCATCAAGAGAAATAACCTATGTGTAACTAGAATTTCAGAATAGGAAGAGACAAATAAAATCACAAAGAAATTGTCTGAAATTTGTTGGAAGAAAATATCCCTAATATGAAATGTGAGAATATATCCATTCAAGAAGTTCAATGAACTTCAAGCACACAAATACCCGAAACAAAGAAAGAATCTTGAAAGCAGTATGGGAAAATGAAAAGTTACCTATAAAGGGCAACCAGTAAGACTAAGCTCTGATTTCTCAGCAGAAACTGTGCAGGTGAGAGAGCAATGGGGTGATATATGCAAAACCCTGAAAGAAAATATTATCCAACCAAGAATTGATTGTCTCTCAAATATGAGGTTGAAATTAGGAGGTTTCCAAAGAAGCAAAAATCAAGGAGATTAGTTAAAACCAGATTATCCATACAAGAGATGTTAAAGGGAGTCCTTCTGATAGAAAACCAGCAATAGCAAACATCAACTGATGATTAACACATATGATGACATAATCCAGAAAACAATCCAGTTATAGAAGTATCCAAAGTAAAATAAGCTTACAAGACTGTAAACAGGAAACCAGAGACACCAATTGGTAAATAAGGACAACTACAAACCTAACAAAGGTAATAAATAGTGTAATTATAGAATTTGTAAATGTTGAGCAATTCAAGACAATTACAAGATACAACAGAAAGTTTTAAAGTTGGGAAGAAAATAATAAATCACAGGGTAAACTCAAAGAAGAATAATAAACCACCACATCAAAATAGAAAGAGGATAAGCACAAATATTTAGCAAATACAAAACAAGAGCAATAAAAGAGAGAATACTATTCATGAACAAAATGAGCTCAGTAGAGAAAATTATATGAAACAGAGAAATCAGCAACATCATGAGAAAACACAACACAAAATGGCATCAATAAATTCATACTTGCCAAAAATTACTAAATGTCAATGGATTAAATGCACCACTCAAGAGACAGAGAGTTGCAGACTGGATAAGACAACATGACCCATCAATATGCTGTCTACAAGAGACTCAACTTAGACAGAAAGAAAAAAAATAGTTTAAAAATCATAGGTTAGAAAAAGACATACCAGGCAAAAGACAACTAAAAAAGGACAGGAGTGGAAAGATTAATTTATGATAAAATAGAGTTTAAGACAAAAATGACCATAAGACACATAGAAGAACATTACATAATGATTAAAGGATCAATCGAAGAAGAGGACATAACCATAATAAGCACCTACTCATGCAACGAAAGAGCCCCAGAATACATAAAGCACACTAAAACAGAATAGAAAAGACAAATAGATGACTCCATAGTAACAGTAGGAGACTTGAATATACCACTTTTAATAAGAGATAAAACAACTGGAATGGAACTCAACAAAAATGCAGAAGTACTAAACAATATGATTAACCTACTTGACCTTATAGGCATCTAAAGAGCGCTACACCCAAGAACAGCAAAATTCACATTCTTTTCCAGTGCACATGGAACATTCTGAAGGATAGACCATATATTAGACTGCAAAGCAAACCTCAATAAATTTAAAAACATTGAGATACTTCAAAACATCTCAGATCACAATGCTATAAAATTAGAAATCAATGCCAGAAAGACCAATAGAAAAGGGGCAAACACATGGAAACTGAATAAATCCTTCTTAAAAATGACTGAGTAACAGAAGAAATTTTTTAAAAAATAAATAATTAATTTTAAAATTCCTTGTATAAATAAGAATGAAAACATAACATGCTAAAATATTTGGGACACAGTAAAAGCAATGATCAGAGGGCAATTTATAGCAATAGATCCACACATCAGAAAAGAAGAGCCAAAATCAACACCTTAACCCAACATCTAGAAAAAGAGCATCCAAAAAGCCTACAGTTAGCAGAAGAAAAAAAATAATAAAGATTCAAGCAGAAATAAATGAAACAGAAAATAGAATCAACAAGACTAGAAATGGGTTCTTTGAAAACATTAATAATATTGTCAAACCAATGGCAAACTTAACAAAGGAAAAGAAGAAGAAGATGCAAATGACAGACAAAGTTAGAAATGAAAGGGATGACTTCACAACAGAACCAACAGAAATAATAAGAATAATATCAGGATACTGTCAAGAACTGTACTCCAACAAATTTAAAAACCTAGAAGAAATGGATAGATTCCTAGAAACATACTAGTAACCTAAACTAACACAGACTAAAGTAGAAAATCTGAGCAGGCCCATAACAAAAGAAGAAATTGAATAGGTCGTAAAGAAAAAAAAAAAAAAGAAAAGAAAATGACCAAGAAAAAAAAAGTCTTAGCCTACATAGTTTCAGTGGAGAATTCTACCCATCATTCAAAGAAGAGCTGACATCAATCCTACTCAAACTATTCCAGAACATAGGAAAAGATGGAATCCTCCTAAATACATTTTATGAAGCACGTATAACCCTGATACCAAAGCCATGCAGACACCACTAGAAAGGAAAACTACAGACCAATATCCCTCATAAATATAGATGAAAAAATATTTAACAAAATTCTCGATAGTAGACTCTAAAAACATATCAAAAAATAAAATATCCTGACATAGGGATTCATACCAAGTGTGAAAATAACATTCAACATTAGAATAACAATCAATATAATCCATCATGTAAATAAAAGAAAGGAAAAGAACCCCATAATCAATCATATCAATAGATGCAGAAAAGGCATTTAATAAGATCCAACACTGACTCCTGATAAAAATTCTCAGAAAAGTAGGAATAGAAGAGAAATTCCTCAACATAATAAAGGGCATATATGTGAAACCAACAGCCAACATTCTTTTAAATGGAGACTGAAACTATTCCCCTTACAAACAGGAATCAGACAAGGATGCCCTCTATCTCCACTTCTATTCAAAATTGTATTTGAAATCCTAGCCGGAGGAATAAGGCAATAAAGGGAAATCAAAAGCACCAAAATTGGTAAGGAAGAAATCAAATTACCCCTATTTGCAGATGATGATTCTATACATAGACAACACAGGAGACTTAGCAAGAAAATCAATGGACTTATTGAAAGATTTAGCATAGTGACAGGATACAAGATCAATATACTAAAATGAGTTGCATTCCTCTACACCAGCAAAGAGGTCTCTGAAAAGGGAATAAAGCAATCAGTACCATTTACAATAAAAAAAGCAAACTCACTGTCCTTGAGTAGATTCTGACTCAAAGCAATTCATCCTTGGGTTGCTAAGGAGGTATCTCGATGGAAATAGATTGCCCAATCTTACTTCTGAGGAATGGCTGGTGGGTTTGAACTGACAATAGCTAGCAAAAAAATTAGATGCTTGGGACTAAATCTTACCAGAAACACAAAAGACCTATACAAAGAAAACTACAAAATATTACTTCAAGAAATTATAAGTGATCTACATAAATGGAAGAACACACCATGCTCATGGATAGGAAGATCGAACATTGTGAAAATGCCAATACTGCACAAAGCAATCTATACATTCAATGCAATCCTGATCCAGTTTCCAACAACACTCTTCAAAGACATGGAAAAACCAGTCACTAATTTTATATGGAAAGGAAAGAGATATCAGATAAGCAAAACACTACTGAAAAAGAAGAACAAAGTCTGAGATCTCACACTCCCAGATCTCAAAAATTACTACACAGCTACATTTGTCAAACCAGTCTGGTATTGGCACAACAGATACATAGAGTAGTGGAACAGAATTGAGAACCCAGAAATAGATCTATCAACCAATGGTTAGTTAAGGAGGTCTGGTAGCATAGTGGCTAAGGCACTTGACTGCTAACCAGAAGGCTGGCAGTACAAACCCACCAGCCACTCCTTGGAAGGAAGGTTGGGCAATCTCCTTCCATAGTGATACTGCCTCGGACACCCAAGGAGGGGTCACTATGAGTTGGATCCGACTTGATGGCAAATAACAACAACAACAACAATGGTAAGTTGATCTTTGACAAAGGTCCAAAATTCTTTCAATGGGGAAGTAACAGTCTCTTTCATAAATGGTGCTGGCAAAACAATATTCATTTGCAGAAAACTGAAACAAGATCCATACTTCACACCGTACACAAAAACAAACTTCAGGGGTTCCAGCAAGATGGCGGACTAGGCAGAAAGATTGCACAGACCCTCTTCAACAAAGAAAAGGGAAACCAATTAACACAGACACAGAAGATAATCTTGGACCCCTGAGCCTTGAAGGAAAGGATGC
>NW_006922460.1:236160-237534 GCF_000298275.1 Orycteropus afer afer
CTTTGTTATGATGAATGCTACACCATTCCTCTTGTCATTACTGGTGTAGTAGATCATATCGTTGTCTGACTCAAAATGGCCAAAGCCAGTCCATTTCAGGTCACTGGCCTAGGATATCTATCTTTATGTGATCTGTTTCATTTTTGACAACTTCCAATATTTCTAGATTCATACTTCATACATTCCAGGTTCCTATTGCTAATGGGTATTTGCTGCTGTTTGTTCTCATTTTGAGTCATGTTACATAAGTAAATGGAATTCCTGAAAGCTTTGCACAATCTATATTATTAAGGTCAACTCTACTCTGAGGAGGCAACTCTTCCCCAGTTTTATTTTAAGTGCCTTCTATCTTAAGGGGCTCTTCTCTGGGCACTATATTGGACAATGTTTTAGGGTCATTCATAAAGTTCTGCAGCAATATATCAGACAGTGTTACACTGCTATTCATAAGATTTTCACTGGCTAATTCTTTGAGAAGCTGATGGCCCCTTCCTTCTTCTAAGTCTGTCTGAGTCTGGAAGTTTTGCTGAAACCTGTCCACCATGGGTGACCCTGCCGCTATTTGAAATATTGGTGGCATAGCCTCCAGCCCCACAGCAACACGCAAGCCACCACAGTTCAACAACTGACAAATGAGTGATAGAGTAAGACTATAGAAATCAAGAATGTCAAGTGAAAATATTCGTTGGTTGTTATACTACAATATTAGTAAATAAAATTGTCTTTAAAAGTGTGTTTGTGAAATAGAAATATTCTCTCCTTTTAATGAAATGGTATATATCATATATCTAGAAAAGGTATTAGTATTTCCTCTATCTAGAGATACCTGATCATGTGACCCATTATGGTACAGTGAATTACTTGGTATGGCACTTCTAGCTATGTCTTTGTGACTCCCACCTGATTGCTAGGTGGAACTATTCAAATGTAAGGGGATTGTAGCCCACCAAGGGGACTGAATAACTTGTTTGTAATGTAAATGAAGTACCTGGCAACCTCATGGTGGTAACCAAAAAAAAAAAAAACACCCAAACTCACTACTGTCAATTTGAATCCAACTCAAAGCATCCCCTATCTACTGAAGTAGATTGCCCTTTCTTCCTTCCAAAGATTGGATGGTGGGCTTGAACTTCCAGCCTTCTGGCTAGCAGTCAAATGCCTTAGGCACTAAAACACCAGAGCTCCCTCTTGTGGTGGTAGAACCATGGAAATAAGATGTATGGAACCCTAATGAGGGGATTGTTCAGTTTTGTCATTTTGCTCAGTTAAAATGAGCCCTCCCAGAGGCAGAAAGGGAGCTCTCACTGCCATCAAGAGAAAGAAGCAGGAATGAAGTGAGTCCTTGGGCCAGGGATCCCCATACTGGGAAGACAG
>NW_006922460.1:237944-241071 GCF_000298275.1 Orycteropus afer afer
ATTATTGAACCAGCAGAGCAGTAGTGAGTGCCTTGGGAGGGATGGTTGATGTCAGAATTGGTAAAAAGGTTGGAGGGTGATGGCATGTCTGGCTTCTGCATCATAAGATTCAGTCTTGGGCCAATGCTGATGATTCTGTTTTCTCCCTTGTAAAGTTAGAGGAGGTAAGAAGATGCCACCTGTTTGCAATCATGTACCAGTCTTCATGCCCGACCTCAAATGGAGAGTTTGTCTCATCTGTCACTTGTTTTTGTTTGCTAGTGCTATTATAACAGAAATACAACAAAGGGATAGCTTTAACTAACAGGGATTTATTCTCTTTCAGATTTGGAGGCTGGAAGTCTGAGTTTAAAGTGCCGGCTCTAAGGGCTGGGTGAAGGCCCCTTGACCTCGGGCTTCATCTCTGCCTCCTGTTTCAGGCCCACTATAGTTGGAAACTTTTTCTCACTCACACAGCTGCTGGTTGCTGAGGCTGATGACTCCAAGATCAATAAATAAAATGACACAGTTGCAAGATTAGCAGGAAATACAGCAGACCACTAGTTCAAGTCCAGGAAAAATCCCAAGATTGTCTAGCAACATGGCAGGCCACCGAGTTGAAGACTTGGCCAAATACAAGCACCAAATGTGCCAAATGCTCAAGACCTTTCTCAAAGCCTTTCCTCATCTACTGCAAGCAGGCCACATCCTGAAGGCATCTACTAGGTGATCACAGCAGGTATCACCATGAAGGTGATTATTATAATCTCACCACAGGAGTAACCATAGTCAGCTGCTCAGCCACTCAAAGCCATGGCCCAGCCAAGCTGACACACAACTTTATCACATCATCTGTTGTCCTTTTATAGATCATTTCTTCCTGATATGCCAATGCCCCTCAGTTTTTTTCTCTTAACAACTAACGCATTCTCCCCCACTAGAGACTATTCACACAACAAGGATACACAATTGGCAACGGTGCAGGACATACATATTTCATTACTCCTTTCTCCTCATCATTGTCATTCTGTGTTTGAAAGACGTCAGACCCTATGAGAAATAAAAAAGGAATTTCAGTGTGTTTTTTGGGAGGAAGGTCAATTCAAAACCACTTTACCTCTGGCAGTTCTGTGAGCCAATGAAGAAATACCAGGAGTTGTTAAGCATTCTGTAGAGGGTAGCCTCAAAAACAATACAGAACCTAGTCTTATATGTTTGTTCTTCCCACCACTTGCCAAGTAGAGCAATTTCAGCCTTACAAACAACTTTCTGTGTATATTTTTATCCCTTTAGGGAAACCTATTCTCATCCCACTAGATTTAGTCTTAGTCATCAATTCATCTCCCAAGCCTAACAAATAATCTGTGAAGTGCTTTATTCTTTATCAGTATTGAGTTATTAAGTCTAAACCATCACTGTGTTATGCTGGGTTCTCTAGAAAAGCAAAATCCTTAAAGCTTATATATACATATAAATAAGGAGAAATTTATCCTAGGAAAATTGCTCATACACTTATAGAAGCTGGCAAGTCCCAAGTTCATGGATCAAATGTCAAGCTGGAGGCTTTTCCTGACGCATGCAGCTTCAGGGGCTGATGAATTCAAGGTTAACAGGCAGTATAGTGGCTGTTGACTCCAGTGAATGATGAATGCAAGATGTCCAGGCCAAATGGTAGATTGTTCATTCATAGGCAGTTGTAGGCAGCAAAACGGGATCCTGATCCACAGAAGAGTGTCTCTTTCCCCAGGATATCCATAAATGTATTGGAAGAAGTTCTCACACCAATGGAAACTCCCTTTCAATGGATTAGCTGCTCAAAGCATATACATCTGATCCCATCATGGGAATAACCACATCACAACTGCTTAAACCACACAGAATTGTTGTCCAGCCAAGTTGACACACAACTCTAACTATCATAGTCCACTCCTTCCCAACTTGATAGTTGTACACATCTTCTTCGCCATATGAAAATCTCTAAATAAAGACAATTATAAAGTCATATTTGTACCTAACATTATATGCTAACATGTGTATAACCAAAATGCATTAATCTTGTTTATATTTCACAGTTCATAAAAGAAGGAAACAAAAATATTTGATACACATATACAATGAAGAATTGTTAACAATTACAGTCTTCATTTCTGCAGCTGGTCATGTGATCATACCTGATATTCAGAACTACCTTCTTCCACCACCCATTCCGTATTTCCCTTGCCCTCAGCAAGCACCTCAGCTGGTCATGGTTCTTTGCCTGGTGGGGTGACTCACATCTTCATTCCTAAAGGGTCTAGTCATATCAGAATTGGGTTGCTGTAATTTTCCATTGACTTTAATGGTACTACTAAAAGATGTCCTAAAGAATCTCCTGTATTCCAGACATATTCTATTTTTACCTCCATTAACTCACTGCCATGGAGTCAAACCTGACTCATAGTTTCCGAGGCAGTATCACTATGGAAATAGATTGCCCAACCTTCCTTCTGAGGAGTGGCTAGTGGGTTTGAACCGCCAGCCTTCTGGTGGGCAGTCACATACCTTAAGCACTATGCTACCAGAGCTCCATTATGTAATGTCAATCCAATTTCCCCTTGGTAATCAGGATCTATCACACCAGATAGTATAGTAATACCCTTCTTGATCTGTTGATCCAGAGGCATGAGGAAGCCAAAATGGCTGGCTGGCATTTTTAACTTCCAGTTCAATGCAATCAATATTGTGTCTCAAGCTCTGGGTGTTCCTGAGAGCATTCAGCGACGTCTTCCATGGTATCTACCTCAGGTAATGACCCAGCAGGAAGAGTTGAGTTAATCCTATCAACAGAGGTGGAAGGGATAATGATTTTATAGTACTTCCTTCAGATGGGAGGGATTCAACAGAATTTATGGGCTCCATATCTTCATCTTCCTATCTGCCCATATGTCCCCATTCCAGGTTTCAGGATCCCATTTTTTCCCAATTAATGCCCTCACTTTAATTTCAGACACCATTCTGGGTTGAAGGTTTAATTGGTGTTGCAATTTAGCCACCCTTACAATAAGACTCTGGGTTTGGTTTTCAGCAATATCAGCTCTGTTACTAGAAGAAATAAGGCTTTCTTTCAGAGCACAGCTGGAAACATTGTGGTCTTTTATGCAGCCCTTGA
>NW_006922460.1:241481-242787 GCF_000298275.1 Orycteropus afer afer
TGGGCAATCCTACTTCTGTAGTGATACTGCCTCGGAAACCCAAGGAGGGGTCTCTATGAGTCGGGTTTGACTCGATGGCACATAACAACAACAACAACAGAGAAAGAGAATTTTAGCTTAGGAAAATGGCTCACACACTTATAGAAGCTGGCAAGAACCAAGTTCTTGGATCAAATGTCAAGTTGGAGGCATTTCCTGACTCACACAGCTGCAGAGGCAGACGAGCTCAAGGCAGGCAGTATACCAGTTGTTGACTCCAGCAAACGACAAATCCAAGATCTCCAGGCCGAATGGTGGATTGTTCGCTCACAGACAGTCGTAGGCAGCACAACAGGATCCGAATTCACAGAAGAGTGGCTCTTATCCCAGATGTCCATAAACATATTGGAAGCAGGCCACACTCCTTTCAATGGATTGGCTGCTCAAAACATATACATCTGAATCCATCATGGGAATACCCACATCACAACTGCTTAAACCACACAAAATTGTGGTCCAGCCAAGTTGACACACAGCTCCAGCTATCACAATCACAGTAAGGTAACTTTGTAAGGAAAGTTTAGGGTAAAGAAAAGAAAACTGTGACATAACAAAGATAGTCCGTTCTGAGCTATCCCTACCAATGTGAGAATCGGAATGACAATTACACTTGGAAAACCAACACATATGTGTTACACAAAGTCCCTTTCCAAAGAGGGAGAAAATTAAATCAAGATAATTTGAGTATTCAGGGCGAAAGAAAAAAAAAATTCTTCATTGAAATGAACTTAATCTGATAGTCCTCTGTCCACAATGTGTCTTGCTTTGTTGCCTGTAATAAAGATTTACATTATATCAAGCAGGCTCAATCCAAAATGTGACTTACTGTCACATTGCCTCCATACACCTTTAACTGTAGCAGTGTTTCTCAGTTCTTCCTGCACATTAGAAATGTCTGAGCAAAAAGTTAAAAAGGAAAAATAATTGCAATTGGAGCAGCAACTTGAGCCTTGTAATACAGGCATACTACAGGGGGATAGGAATCTTTGGGGTGGGGTATGAGCATTGGAAATCTCTTCCAGCTCTCATGTGCATTGTCTTGTGCTCCCAGCATTGAGAAGTATTGAAATAGATTTAGCTTTCAGGCAGTAAAAAATAATTCTTCCAAATAAATAATACCAAAAAAAAAATGTTATTGTTAGGTGACGTTGAGACATCTCTGACTCATAGCAACCCCATGTACAACAGAACAAAACACTGCCTGGTCCTATGCCAGCCTCATGATCTCTGCTATACCTGAGCCCATCGTTGCAGCCTCCATGTCAAT
>NW_006922460.1:245651-247274 GCF_000298275.1 Orycteropus afer afer
CAAAAAGAGGGAAAAAAACCTGTGTAGTTACAGAATTTCTAAGAGGTAGGGAAGTCAAGACAACTACAAGATAGAATGGACTGTTATAAATTTGAGAAGAAAATTATAAATCACAGGGTAACCTCAAAGAAAAATGATAAACTTTCATATCACAATAAAAAAGAGGACCAGCACAAATATTTAGCAAATACTAAAACAATAGCAACAAAGCAAGTGATAACATGATTCATAAACAAAATGAGCCCAGCATAGAAAATTATATGCAACAAAGAATTTGACTCCGCAAAAAAAAGTACATAACAAAAATGACAGCAACAAATTAGTATTTGTTGATAATTACCTATCTGGCAAGTGACTTAACTCTAAGATTTATAGAAAACTCCAATGCCTCAACAGCAAAGGAATTAACAATCCAATTAAAAAATAGGCAGAAAACATGAATAGACACTTCACAATGTGGATATTCAGGTGGCCAGCAAATACATGAAGAGATGCTCACAATCATTGGACATCAGAGAGATGCAGATCAAAACAATGAGATGCTATCTCACCTCAGCACTGATGGCAAGGTTTAACAAGACAGAAAATAACAAATGCTGGCAGGGATGTGGAGAGATAGGAACTCTCATACACTGCTGGTGGGACTGTGAAGTGGTACAACCACTGTGGAAAGCAGTATGGCAATTCCTTAGAAAGCTGGAATTGGAGATACCATTTGACCCAGCAATCCCATTACTAGATATATATCCTAGAGAGGCGAAAGCCAGGTAGGAACAGATATATGCACTCCCACTGTTCATCGCAGCACTATTTACAATAACAAGATTGGTGACCAAACTATGGTACATACACACAATGGAATGCTGTTGTTGTTGTTGGGCAATTCTACTTCCATAGTGATACTGCCTTGGAAACCCAAGGAGGGGTCGCTATGAGTCAGGGCCGACTCAACGGCAAACAACAACAACAACATGACCAATGAATATGTCAAAGAATAATGTAGAGTCTGCAAAACACCATATAACATGGATGAAATTGGAGGACATTATGCTGAGTGAAATAAGTCAGTCACAGAAGGACAGATATAGCATTAGCTCATTGTTGTGGAGGGTCAAGGAAAGGTTTACATATGGAGGGAAACTTTCTAACTTTCTCTGTTGGTTGCCAGGTGGGAGGGGAGGGGAGGGAACACTGCCAAAAAAAAAAAAAGCATTGACTCATTTCACTTTAGTTTTGTGTATTTCACTGTATATAAATTATATTTCAATAAAATGTATTTTAAGTAAAGGACCTTTTTTAAGCTTTTTGAACCCTGAAATAGGAAATTTTTCAGTTAAAGATCTGAAAAAAGCAAAGAAAATAAAGTACTCTGCATTTAGTCTTTTAAAGGAAAAAGTAGTACCTTTCATCAGCCTAACATAGAAAAAAATTAATTCTTCTTGTCAGCAGAGTCTGAAACAAAACCAGCAAACATTGCAGTAGCTTTTTCACAATATAAAATGTGTGGCCCTTGTAAATGAATTCTCATTCTCCCTGTGGAAACACTCATCATACTAAACAGATTTAATGACAAATGTGGCTTCAGAAATGTAATGAGTGTTTTCAAAGAAGACCTATTAAAAA
>NW_006922460.1:247729-249317 GCF_000298275.1 Orycteropus afer afer
AAAAAAAAATATATTAAGGTAAATAATTGATAAGTTTATAGATTTGGGTATTGGGAAATTGATGGGGTTTATATATAACATATATACATATTCTCCAAGATGTGAGTGTGAAAAGCTGGTAGTGATTTGGAAGTTCAATAATATTGAAAAGAGGTTTAAATTAATCTTTCAAAGAATAAGAGTAAAAGTTGATGGGAACTGTGGTAGAACATCTGGATGATTACAGCAACAAGAACTGGCCCGTGCATCTCCCTGAAGTTTGGAAGGAGAATATACTAGTTAAGCTCAAAGTCCCATTTGTAATATAGCAGGAAGTATAGTAGTGATACACATGGCTGTTAAACTGGTTCAAGTAGTTTAAATATGGACTCTTATTTTTTAGAATAGTAACACTAAAATAACCATACATGTATGTGTACAGACAAACACAAGCACACACAATTTCCAAAAACTCTTCATTCCTACTGTAGTCAGCATCATTCATTCCTTGAAAAAGCAAACAAAAAACAATGTTCTACGATGATGATCAATAAATACTCTCCTCCCTGGGTTGTAGTAAAGTCCTTGGTTAGTCCATTTCAGAGCTCATGGCTCTGGTCCCTTGAAGAATCTTTCTTGCCTAATTTCTATCATGGTAATGTTGGAAATCAACATTAGAAAATATGTCCCAAAGTCATGCACCTATGCTGCAGTTGTCTTCCCTTGAGGTTGTCTTAGGGTTTCACCAGTCATAGGCTTCTGCACCTCAGGCTTGTGACTTATTTTATAGTAAAATTCCCTTAATATGTTCCCAGTGAGACATACGAGCATGTATCAAATGAAATTCCCCTCATAAGTATTCAGTAAAGTAATTTGGTCAAAGATAAGATGGAATTTAAAAACAAAACAAAACATGGCCATCGATTTGATTCCAACTCATAGAAACCCTGTATGACAGAGTCGAACTACCCATAGGTTTAACAAGGCTGTAAATCTTTACAAACCAATCTGCCTCTTCTTTTTTTCCATGGAATGGCTATCGGGTTCAAACCACCACCATTTTGGTTAGCAGCCCATACTTAACCACAGCGCTACCAGAGCACCTTTGTCATGTAATCGTTGCTTGTGGGGTTGGCTCGCATTTTCATACAAAAAAGCCTTAATGAGGAGTGCTTGAGAAAATCCTGTGGTCAAAATATTAATTCTTTGTAAGGTATCTCTTCAGAGCAATTTCTTGTTATGCTTTGGTTAAGATCCAAAATCAGCTGCTTTTTTCAACTCTAAAAGGCCCCAAGCAGTGACCTTAATCATCAAACTAGATTGCGCATTACAGAGAGAATCAGCCTCCCTTAGAAAAATTCCACTGTCTTATTTTTCCTTTCAAAATGACTGTCTATCATAGGACTGTGGTAAAAATAGCACAAAGAAACCTTTAAAATATTTCCCCTATTTCTGTACATGGGAACCCTGGTAGCATAGTGCCTAAGGCATTTGACTACTAACCAGAAGGCTGGCGGTTCAAACTCACCAGCCACTCCTCAGAAGGAAGGTTGGGCAATCCACTTCCACAGTGACACCGCCTCATAAACCCAAGGAGGGGTTGCTATGA
>NW_006922460.1:250197-251276 GCF_000298275.1 Orycteropus afer afer
TAAGTGTGGAGATACTGTTTGAAAAGAAGGTCTCTGTGACCTTGCATCCACTAACATAGGTTCAGATGGATGAGGAAGTACTTAAAAAAGAAAGAAATTTGTTCCGGGGATCTAAGAACAGACATCTTGCTTTCTTGCATTATGTGGGTCCTATTTTACCTGTCCATGAATAAGTGCTTGGTTCAAAGTAGGTACTGTGCATGCATTTGTATATATTTTAAATTATGTATGGAACTTGGAATAAAAATTCCTAATTTTGAATATCTTATCAGTCCATCTTCATTTTCTAATATTTGATAAATTAGTTTACCTTTCTAAGCACAATTCCTCAACATATAAAATAGAGATGCCAATTGCTCTGTTGTTAGTTGCCCTGAACTAATAGGGCATGTTCATGTTCAATAGAACAAAGCATTGCCCAGTCCTACAACATCCTTGTGCAGGATCACAACGTGCTTGAGTCTGTCGTTGACAACGTGGTCTGTTTTGAGTGCCTTCAAATGGAAGAGAATCATCTTCCAGATCTACAATAATACTCGTTCTGATCCATAGAGGTGTCGTGGGCTAGTTTTTGGAAGCAGATCATCAGGCCTTTTTTCCTAGTCTGTCTCAGTCTGTAATTTCCACTGAAACTTGCCCACCATGAGTGACCCTGCTGGCATTTGAAATACCAGTGGCATAGCTTCCAGCATCACAGCAACATGCAATCTACCACAGTGTGACAAAAGGACAGGTGGGTGGGAGGACATATGCTACCTCCCTAAATTTATAAGGATTAAATAAAATAGTTCTGTGTGAACTCACCTAGCATAGTTCTATAAAACTATCTAATAAATCCTAAATCTCCCACCATTTCTTATCAAACTGATGCATATCTAGAGGATATTTCCTGTTTCTTGAAATTAAAAAAATCTCCCCCCAAACTTTTTGTCTAGCCCATTGTTCCTGAACCTTGACACATATTTCTGATGATGTTCATGTGTAGGCACATTCCATGCACAATTTCTGCACATGAGCTTTAGTCATAGTTTATTTTTTCTATCTTACTAGAGAAATTATATTTGAATACAACTGAGACT
>NW_006922460.1:252497-253118 GCF_000298275.1 Orycteropus afer afer
GTCTGGTTAGCAGGCAAGTGTCTTAGCCATTATGCTACCAGAGCTCCCCTTTTTTGTTTACTGAACCCAAAGCAAAATTAATGTTTAATAGTTATTTGAGAAAACAGCACTGGTGGTGCAGTTGTTAAGTGCTCAGCAGAAATTTAGTGTTTGGAATCCACTAGCTGCCTATGGGAGAACAATGAGACAGTCTCCTTCCATAAAGATTAGAGCCTTGGAACCCCTATCAGGTGCTTCCTCAATGGCAAGGAGTTTGGTTTTAACAGTTATTTGAAGCATTAAAGGAAGCATTGTGTATTATAATAGAACGTTATATTTTAAAATCTAAATTAAATAGCTATTAAATAATTACTAACTTGAAAAAAAAAAGAAAAAAAAAACACACTGGCAGTGTAGTGCCTAAAGCACTTGACTGCTAACCAGAAAGCTGGTGACTCAAACCCACCAGCCACTCTCAGAAGGAAGGTTGGGTGATCTACTTCCATAGTGATACTGCCTCGGAAACCCAAGGAGGAGTCACTATGAGTTGGGTCAGACTCGATGACGCATAACGAAAACATTTTTTTCCTTTCTAATATGTGACTTTAAACAGTAAATTTGTAAATATATATATATATATAT
>NW_006922460.1:253218-253847 GCF_000298275.1 Orycteropus afer afer
TATGTAAACCTTAGGTTGTAATTAGTAGCACAGAGTAGAAAAAACAAATTTTTAAAGGAAATTGACCCAAGTCAAATAAACAGGACAATTATGTTAAAATATGCAGATGTCACACAGAAAAAAAGAAAATTTTGCTTCAGTTTTTACCACTTTCTAGGTGTGCCATATTTTTCTAATATTACACAGAATTTAAAAATTCCATGTTATATATTGTAATACATATTTATATCAAAATATATAATGTAGAATATCTCAGGGAAATAGTTTCAGCACTTTACAGAGGCTCAATGGCTCCAAAATATCTGGATTCCATAAAAATTTGAAATTCTTTTCTGCATTTGCCCTTTTTGATCAGAATTCTATAATATCTTTGATTAAAATGTTTGCTAATGGTAACCAGGCACCACCTAGTTCTTGCAGTTTCATGGCAAAGGAGGCAGTATAGAGGCGATTGGTCTCCTATTCCATTTCCTCCTCCTGTTCCTCACTCTCCTTCTTCCTCTGTCACTCCAGGAGAATAGAGACCAATTGTTGTACCTTGGATGACAACTTACAAACTTTGAACAACTCAGGCACTATACAATGAGCTAGGAGATAGAACAAAAGCACTAAACATGACATTAGGCCAT
>NW_006922460.1:254257-256128 GCF_000298275.1 Orycteropus afer afer
GAAATAAATTATAAAAAATATGTATAAATAAATACAATAGATAATAAAAATATTTTAATACACCAACAAAAAAGGCCACCAGGCTATATAAATTAAAGTGTTTAATATACTTCAGCCATCCCATCCTGGTGTTTTGGAGGCAATAGAATAGTATTGGAAACAAAATGCAAACAATTATTGTCCAAAATGTTTAGCAGATTTTGTCATTTTGCCAATCATTCATTAATTATTTATTCATTCATTTTTAGTTACTTATTTGTGTAATTTATATATTTTATCATTGCTTATTTATTTATTTATTTGAACATTCATTCAGATATTGTGAACAACTACTCTCTATAAAGCATTATCCAAGGGAATTGTAAATATAGACAAAATTAAAATTCTATCCTTAAACTGTTTGTGTTCAGTTTAGAAGCAGAGTGACCAAGCATCCAGACACATATAAAAACGTGCATAAGGTCCATGGCAGTACGGAAAATAAGATATCTTTCTGGTTCATGCAATTCAAAGATTCTTTCACAGAGAAGGTGACTAATGAGCTGAGCCTTGGAGAATAAGTAGAATTTCATCAGGTAGAGTTGTGCAAGTCAGTATTTGAATAAAGGAAATAGCTGGAGCATGATTACACAGTGGAGTAGTGTAGTACTTGTTTAGGAGACAGAAATAATTCCTTCTGAAAGTCATTTAAGATTCATAGTGACCCTCAAAAGTCATTGTGTGTGTTCCTTCCCAACTCCTTGTTCAGAAACATAACCTTGTTCAAAACATAAGGTTTTGGTAGCTTGAAATTGACACTGATGGAAACATTTACACTGCAGATATCAGCAAACTTCAAATCAGAATTTCCCTCTCCACCCACTCAAACCACGACCCAGTTTACCAGTCTGCCACAGAATCGGATGAACTTGGTTCAAATTCCCGCCTCCCCCATCTGCTGATTATGATCATGGAGATTTCGGAGGCTCTCTCATCTTCAGTTTTATCTTTTTGACAATGGAGATAATCACAAAAATAGTTTTTTTTGTGTATGTGTGTGATTAGTAAATAAATAATTTATATAAAGCACTTATAACACTGTCTGTGTCCTAACAAGTGTTTGACAAATGTGTAAACAAAACAACAGTTTTATTAGTTTGAGAATTTTCAGAAACTACACGTGACCTGTGTGAAACCAGAGTTAAGGGCACCATGCCTAAGAAAGATTAATTTGACCCAAGTGCAGAGTGTTCATTAGAGTTCATCGAGACTCAGGGCTACAAAGGAAAGCAATGCAGATGCAATTTGTGAATGGCCTTTCTGAATAATATTCAGAGTAACATTTGAGGGCACATTCCATGCCTTTGTAGTATGGCAAAACTTCCATTATTCTTTCCTCAAAGATCCAAAATGGCTGTATCTGGGAAAGGTAAATTGTGATAGGTGGGGTCGTGTGTCAACTTGGCTAGACCACGATTCTGAGTGGTTTAAGCAGTTGTAATGTGGTTATTCTCATGATGAGATCGGATGTATATGTTTTGAGCAGCCAATCCATTGAAAGGGAGTTTTCCTAGGGATGTGGCCTGCTTCCAATATATATTTGGACATCCTGGGAAAGAGACAGACTCTTCTGTGGATCTGGATCCTGTTATACTGTTTACAACCATCCGTGAGCAAATAATTCACCATTTGGCCTGGGAATTTGGATTCGTCATCCATCAAAGTCAACAGCCAGTATGCTGCCTGCCAACCTTGAGCTCAACAGCTCCTGCAGCTGCATGAGTCGGGAAAAGCCACAAACTGGAGGTTTGATCCAGGAACTTGGGACTAGCCAGCTTCTGTAAGGGTGTGAGTCATTTTCCTAAGATAAATCTCTCTCTCTGCATATATAT
>NW_006922460.1:256228-257906 GCF_000298275.1 Orycteropus afer afer
TACATACACACACACACATATATAAGTTTTACTGGTTTTGCTTCTCTAGAGAGCCTCACCCAATACATAAATTAAAAACATATAATTCAGAGATTCAGACCTGGTCTTACATAGTAAAGGAGTTAGAAGACCTGTTTTCTGAAAGAATGAATAGTTCTGGCTAGTTTTCTAGTTCCATCACCAAAATCTGAGCTTTTTCTGAAATAGATAGAACTTGAGCAGTGTAATGATATTTTCAAGCATCATTGTTTTTGTTTATTTGTTAGTGCCATCAAGTCAGTTTCCACCCATAGTGACTCTGTGTAAAACAGAATGAAACGTTGCTTAGTCCTGCTTTATCTTCACAATTATTGCTGTGTTTGAAGCCAATGATGCAACCACCGTGTCAATGCTTCTCATCAAGGAACTTCCTCTCTTTTGCTGATCCTCTATACTACCAAGCATGAGGTCCTTCTCCAGGGACTGGTCCCTCTTCTTAACATGTCCAAAGTGCTTGAGACAAAGTCTTGCCATTTGTGGTAGTTAAGTTTGTGTGTCAAGTTGACTGTGTCTTGTTGAGTGGATAGGCAGCTGCATGTAGTATTCCCCATGATAAGACTGATAATCAACTCCATGGTGGAATCTACTGTGAGCAGCTGAGTAACTGCCTTAGGGATGTGGTCCACTTCCTGTGTATAAGAAGAAGTCTTGGGGAACAGTCTATAGCTTATGGTATGCTTGAACCCTACATGTAGCCATGTCATTGTTCTGCAGCCTGTCATGCTCTGCTGACCTTGGGACTTTCAAGGTACTTGAATGAATGGCTGCCATGGGGTTTGGTAACATCGTGACTGTGCCTTTTTACTTGTCAACCTTCGGCTTGTCTGTCTCAGCAGCCAGTGGCGGCCTGAGTGAAGAAAATCCTCTAGCTTCAGTGGGCCAGGAGCAGGAGGCAGAGCTGAAGTCCAAGGTTGAGGGGCTTTCACTCAGCCCCTAGAGCCTAGCACTTTGAACTCGGACTTACAGTCTGAGAATAAACTCCTGTTTGTTCAAGCCATCCCATTGGTGACATATTCTTGTCAAAGTGGCACAAGGTAACCAAAACACGTTCTTGCTTCTAAGAAACATCATTAAGAACATAAATCCCCCCAAAATTGATTTACAGAAGAATGACTAATTAACTCAGTGTCAAAAATATATTCAGGTATTTTTTAAAAGGTACAGAACACAAAGATGTACAAAACAAAGTCTCTGATCTGAATGATGTTTATACATTTAAAATAAGACAAGAATCTTAGCCATGATGAAGAATTCTAAAGATTCAAAATGAGAAATTGAGCTTTGGCAATGTACTTAAGTATTGAAATAGATAAAATTTGATGAACTTTGGTAGATAAGATAAATGAAGCAGAGGTAGTACATTAGAAGCTTTGTCTCTGCAACATGAAAAAAGCTGAAAAATAATAAGGGAAATGTATCCATATTTTAAAGGAAAATGAAACTGGAAGGGTATTAGATGGTCATGTACACAGAGCTGTACATATGAGAAACTCATATTTAACTTAATTTTGTGGTCTGTCTTTCTGCCACGGCCAACTAGAACTTTTATATAGGAAAATTATTATCTTACAGGTTTATTATAATTATTTTCCCACTAGGCAATGCAGGATTGTTTATTATTATTATTATTATTATATAT
>NW_006922460.1:258006-261783 GCF_000298275.1 Orycteropus afer afer
TTATTATTTATTAGTATTATATTACTTGCATGGCAAAGGGAGACTATTTCTCTTAGATAAATAGTCCCCTCACGTGAGTTATGATATTCTTTTGTTCTGCCTCTGTCTGAGTACATGTCATGGTCAAATAAAGCCAACTTTATATGTATTTTGTCCTTTTGGGCAGTTGACATTTTATTGAGCACTTTGTTTTATTCTTAATGTGTCTATCTTGTAACTTTGTTATGGGTTTTCTCCTTGAGGAGATTATTTTCAGAGAATAGGGTCTTCAAAGGTCAACAGATGTAAGTCACATTGATGAGAGAAACAAACTCCGAGACAGATTATTTTACAATCCTTCAGTGAAACCAATAAGGAAAACTGGTGAAAAGGGGAAAGCAGGGTCATTTCTACAAGAACAAAAGATGAAAGTGGGCAGGTTCAAAAGTCTTATTCCTTTAGATTTAAACTGCAAAGTCAAATCACTTTTGATGCAACATATATTATGTAAGCCCAATTTAACTTAACAAAATTGGTACAGTTGGTTAAAAGAGCAGACGGTCAAATTATGATTGTGTGCAGTATACTCCAAAACCTATTGAGAATGCATCAGGTGGGGAAAAAGCAGGTGTGATATACAGCTATCCTGATTTATATTTCACCCCAGACAGCCATCATCCATATCTGTTCTTGAGTATCGAAGAAAAGCATAATTCATTTAGTTGTTTTTTTTTTCTATCTTGCAAGCTCATCAACTGGTCTGAAAACTCAGGGAGAAGACTGTGAGAAACAGTTTGACTTTGATAGACTCCTAATTGACAGTTGTTGTTGTTGTTTGGGGCCGTCAAGACAGCTATGGCTCATACCAACCCTACATATAAGAGAACAAAACCCTGCCCAGTCCCACACCATCCTCACAATCGTTGCTATGTTTGAGCCCATTGTTGCAGTCACTGTGTTGATCCATATCATCGATAGTCTTCCTCATTTTCACCGATCCTTCTCCAAGTACTGGCTCCTACTGATAACATGTCCAAAGTACATGCGAAGAAGTCTTGCCATACTGCCTTCTAAGGAGCACTCCAACTGTACTTCTTCCAAGACAGATTTGTTTATTTTTCTGACAGCCCATGGTATACAGTCAACACTCTTCACCAACACCATAATTCAAAGCCATCAATTCTTCATTCTTTCTTATTCATTGTGCAGTTTTTCCATGCATATGAAATGATTGAAAATACCATGGCTTTGGGCAGGGACACCTTATTCCTCAAAATAACGTCTTTTACAACACATTTGCCAACTGCAACATGCCATTTGATTTCTTGACTGATGCTTCCATGAGTGTTTATAGCAGATCTAAGAAAAATGAAATCCTTGACAACTTCAATTTTTTCTCCTCTTATCTATGATTTTGCTTATTAGTCTAGTTGTGAGGATTCTTGTTTTCTTTATATTGAGGTCTAATCCATATTGAAGACTGTAGTCTTTGGTCTTCATTAGCAAGTGCTTCAAGGCCTGTTCTATTTCAACAAGTAAAGGTGTGTTATCAGCATATCACAGGTTGTTAATAAGTCTTCCTCCATTATGGATGCAGCATTCTTCTTTTTATAGTCCAGTTCTCAGAGCAGTTGCTCAACATACAGATTGAATATTGTGTTGTGAAAGGATTCAACCCTGATGCATATCTTTCTTGATTTTAAACCATTTAGCATTCTCTTGTCCTTTTCAATCAACTGCCTCTTGGTCTATGTACAGGTTCCTCATGAGCACAATTAAATAAACATTCTGGAATTCCTATTCTTTGCAATGTTATCCATAATTTGTTATGATCCACGCAGTTAAATGCTTTTTCATGGGCAATAGAACACAGGTAAATATCATTCTGGTGTCCTTTGCTTCTGGCCACGATCCATTTGATATCAACAATGATGTTGCTCCTTCCATGCTTGTACTTTCTGAATCTGACTTGGATTTCTGTTAGTTGCCTGTCTATGTAATGCTGCAACTGTTCTTGAATTATGTTCAGCAGAGCTTTACTTGCATGTGATATAAATGATATTGTTCAATAATTTCCATATTCTGTTGGGTCACCTTCCTTTTGAATGAGCACAACTACAATCTCTTAAATCATAGTCCAACTCACTTTTCATTGTTCTATTCATTTTTCTGCCTGATGCATTTAAGAAAAAGTCTTAATGGACAAAATCTCCTTGATAATTAACTGTTTTTGTTTGTTTGTTGTTTGTTTTTGTTGTTGTTTTTATGAATGAATGAAAGAAATATAGGCAATTAGGAGACCTTAAATTGATTTAATCAAAACCTCTATTGTATTCTTTCTTTCAAAATCTGTCCCACACTTGAAAACTTGATGTAACAAAAACTTACCATCTGATAAACCAGTCCATTTTGCCAATAAATGTCTGTGAGGAAGATACAGCTACAATTTATGTAACCACTTGAAGGCTCTTTTCTGTCTCTGGCAGCAAAAAGTTTCAAGGTAATTAACTGTTAGATCTAGTAGATAAGACAGTGTGAAGATGAATTCTACCTTTAACTTTTAAATAACATTTAGAATGGTTTTGGTTTTAAACTGATTCCTACAAAAATTTTAAAAACTTTTAACTGGACAGTAATTGTTCAGTTAAAATTGTAGATGTACTTGTTTCATTTCCTGTGTCTTAATTCCTTCAAACCTCATTGTAATAGGATACACATACTTGGGGATAGAGGCATGGAATCAAGCTATATTGCTCACAATGGTAGTACCTGTAGGGTGAATTCCACCCCAAAATGCATTTTGTCATTTAAGTATTTTAGGTTAAAAATAAGCAAGACACTTTCTTTAAAAAAAATGGTGTTTAAGTCTAAAGACTAATGCATTATGAAAGTGAGGAACATTTATTTAACAAATGCTTTATTCTTTGTTTGAAAACTTCAGTGGACATATCTCCAGAAAGTTTAGAAAAATATTCACTATTTATGGCAGTTTAGTTAACATGCAAACGTTACATTTACACAGCCATTTCACAAGAGTAATGCTTACAGGAGGAAGATGACTGAAAATGGACTCTGAAAAGTGCTAATTTCTCCCCTGAGGCTGTCTCAGAAAATGAAGTTAGCGGTTCCTTCAGTTGCCAGGGGTTTGTTAATATTAATTCTAAGTATTATACCAATTTTGATTTTATTTATTTCACAATTACAGTCCCTCCACAGTTGACGGAATTAATAGGGTGACAAAGAGCAAAATTAGATTTATTGTGCGTGTCCTTCTTCCTTTTCTTGTTTTGAAGTTGAACTGTTCATGAATCATATGCAGTGATGACTCATCCTAGTGCTGTTTACTTTTTTGTATCCGTTTATGTGCTAGATTCTCTTTTGAGGAAAGTGAAGAAATTAACTTATGTTTCTATATAATAAAATTATAAATATGTTTTAAATAATAAGCTGGCAGTTTCAGTAAAAAAAATCCAAACTATGTTTTTATTGTTGTCAATACATGTAACACAACATCAATTTAACATTTGCAGGCTAATTTTTGACTGATTTTTTTCTATATTGAATTGAATGATAACTTTAAAAGTCATCACATTATAAGTATGCATACTGTTGTACCCAGGCTGTAAAGGAGAATTTCGGAAGAGAAGAATATGCCAACCCACGACAATGCAAATGCAATAGGACAGTTTATTAGCTAACTTAAGTTAGGGTCTTTGCCCTTACCAGGTCAGTGGCTTAAGCAAAAGACCCCGTACCCTGTTTCTTTCACCAATTTATGGAACAATATGGGGAGGGGCA
>NW_006922460.1:262498-280418 GCF_000298275.1 Orycteropus afer afer
AATTTTTCAGGTGTTTTTGGTCGAAATTTCTTAGCAATGGACTATTATGTGAAGTGTTATAACAAAATTGTACAAATAGTAAATATACACTGTCTATATTCAGGCCTTGTTCTAGGATATTTGCATGCTTTATCTCTTTTCATCCTATAAAGAGAAGACGTCATTGATGGTGCCAGGAATTATATGTAATCTTAATAAAATAACTGGGCTGTTTTTATTTTATATAGGGAAAATCCATTTACTTGTATATTCTATTCTATGGAAGCAAGTACTTTTTACATAGGAGGTATTATTTAAATAACTATATTTATTGGCACTTCCATAAAAACAATCCAGTGCAGAATAAGTCATTATAAACACAAGTTAATTCCCAGGAGTTAAAATTTGGATACAGACAATTATGTCAGGTGTTTAGAGCATGAGAGAGAAGATGAGCTATTAGATATATATATGATTGGTGATGTGAGTTAGGAGAACTTATAAAAGTGTATATTCAAATAACATATTTAATCTGCATAATTTTACAAAAGGAATTTTCAATAAGGACAATATCTTTCAAAGGAAGATTTCATATTTAAATTAAAAGGGAGAAAAACAGTGACTTCACTTCTTGAATTCAATTGTATTTTATATTTGCCCCAATAATCATGTTGTTGTTGTTGTTGTTATGTGCCGTCGAGTCAAACCCAACTCATAGCGACCCCTCCTTGGGTTTCCGAGGCAGTATCACTACAGAAGTAGGATTGCCCAACCTTCCTTCCGAGGAGTGGCTGGTGGGTTTGAACCGCCAGCCGTCTGGTTAGCAGGCAAGTGTCTTAGACAATAATCATAGGGAACTTTAAAATTCAATCCTCAGTTCAAAAAAGTAATCACTTGTAGTTCTCTTTGAATAGTGTTTGATAAATATCAAGAGCATTCCAAATATTCTTAAGTGTCATCACAAAGCCCAGTGACTTTTACAAGTTTAAAATTAAGGATTGGATCATTTGGTATAAAATCCAGCATTTAAATTACAAACACACACAGAGAGAAATAGGCAAAGTCTGTATGAATTTCCATCTTAGCTTTATTTATCTTTTAGGCTCCACAACCATTTTTCCCTACATGTAACTTTGTAGATCAGTTTATATTTTTACACATTATATTTCTAATTCAAACTCACTATCAATGAGTCAGATCTGACTCATAGTGACCCCAAACCTCAGTAGTTCAATTAACTGTTCAAAATATTAAGCAATCTTATCTCTAAATCAGCATTTCAGGCCACAATTTCTGAATTTATGGACTGTTACACAGCTTCAGGGAAGTTTATTAAACTGATTAACATGTGTCAGAATAAAATGTAACTTCACTGTAAATGTTGACAATATGTTCTTTGAGAACCTGGTCAGAACTGTTCTTTTCCACCTTTCTCATATAAGCCTATTAAGTCCTAGACTAGCATAAAACCAAAGACACTGCTGTAGACTCATAGAGACCCTATAAAACAGAGGAGAACTGCCCTGCAGGGTTTCTAAGTTTGTAAATCTTTACAGAAGCAGACTGCCTCATCTTTCTCCCATGGAGTGGCTTCTGGGTGCGAACAACCAACCTTTTGTTTAGCAGCTGAATGCTCTAAAATGGTTCACCAGAGCTCCGTCTCTGACAAAATATTAAAAATCTTTACTCATCAAAATCAATATATTTTACCACATTGGTACTAAAAAATTCTCATATCACTTTCATACCTATCACAAAGATACCAAACCTATTTTCTTATAACACCTGTGTCTATGAATGCTAAATTACATGAAAAAGTGAGAAAATTATCATGATAGATTTCTATTTTGAGTTTGAATATCTTTCTTGAAATATCTCATTATCTTATTACATCTAATTTTCTAATAAATTATTTAAAACCAAACTCACTGCCATCAAGTCAGTCCAGACTCATAGTGACTCCTTGGGTTTCCAAGGGGTATCTCTACAGAAGTACAGAGCCCACTCTTCCTTCTGAGGAGTGGCTGGTGGATTTGAACTTCCAGCCTTCTGGTTAACAATCAAATGCCTTAGGCACTATGCCAACAGAGTTTCCAATTATTTAATATTTTTATACTAATTATTTTAAGGTTCCTGTGTACTTTGCAATATCTGATCTGTGCATCTGGTTTTATTCACTGTTTCCTTTTTCCTAATCATATGCCACATTTTCCCAGTTGTTTACATTCCTACCAATTTTGTCTTGTGTACTGAACATCCCACTGGAGGATACATTGTAGAAATTCACGGGACTTTCGTCTTCCTCCAAAAAGTGTTGAGTTTTGTTCTACTTTGTTGTTGTTGTTGTTATATGCCGTCGAGTCATACCTGACTCATAGCGACCCCTCCTTGGGTTTCCGAGGCAGTATCACTACGGAAGTAGGATTGCCCAACCTTCCTTCCGAGGAGTGGCTGGTGGGTTTGAACCGCCAGCCGTCTGGATAGCAGGCAACTGTCTTAGCCACTATGCTACCAGAGCTCCTTTTGTTCTACTAGGCTGTTAAATTACAGGTGAATCATCTATCATGGGGAGGGTTTGTTGTAAGTTCATTGATCCAGTTTATATCAGCTTTGACTTTAGTGTTAAATTCTAGTCCTTGATCCTAATATGCAATCTTTACCTTTAAGGCATAATTTCTTCTTTCTTCTTCCTCTTCTTCTTCTCCTTTTACCTTTTTTAATAATCACCTTTTATTGAGGTTTAATAAAAGTTTACACCACAAGTTAAGTTCCCATTTGGCAATTTCCACACAAATTGTTCAGAGATCATATTTATCACAGTGTTAACATTCTCTTTAATTGTTTTCCATTTGTTCTCTTTCCAGTACTCAAGAACCATTGCTAACATATTTCCTTGTCTTTACTCTTGAGTAATTGTTAACCTTTTGGTCTCAAAGTGATGGTTTTTAAGTAGGCTACTGACCTTATGGGTAATAGCCTTTATTTTATGTGCCACTCTGCTATTAAATAAAAACTTTAGTTCTACTCCTTATTCTTCTCCCATGCTATCCAGGACCTAGTATTGTGACCCCAGTCAGAACAGTCAGTGATGGTAGCCGAGTATCATCTAGTTCTTCTGGTCTCAGGGGAGATAAGATTATGGCTTGTGCAGACTAGTTTCTTCTCTCAGCTTTTGGTTACCTTCTTCCTGTTTTGCTCCTGGTGATTGGAGACCTGTAGTTGCAAGCTTTAAAGACAGCAGATGTTGATCATTTCACCAGGATGACTCCTGTAAACTACGTTATGCCAATTCACTGAGTTGTCCCATGAGACAAGGGTTCTAAGTAAGATATGGCCTTTTGATTGGCAGTTAGCATTTTAACCACTGTGCCACCAGGGCTCCTGCTGAGATACATAAAAATAAATAAATAAGTAAATAATAAAACTGCCAGTCAGTCCATTCTGACCCACAGCAGCCCTATGGGACAGAGTAGAGATGTTCCACGGGGATTCCAGAGCTGTAAATCTTCATAGAAACAGGTGGCTTCAACTCTCTACAGAACTTCTGTCAAGCCATCACTCTTTTGACTTGCAACTGAGTTCTTAACCACTGCACCACCAGAGCTCCTTTTGCTGAGCACTTACTTACATATAATTTACCATGCTAATTACAGAAATTGATTTCCTACAAACAATTTTTACTTGAATTTATTATCAAATAGGAAAACACTCACCTCATCAAAAATACTGAAAAATAATTCTCAAAGTTTAGACTTTTATGAAAATGTAACTGGAAAAAAATCTTATTAAATAAAAATCAGTAACTATGAAAATGAATTGATTAAATTAAGGGTGAATTAATGCTTTTGTTCAGTGCTTTAAGTTTATAAATGTATTTATTATATTATGTGGTTCTTACATATTCTTAAAAGCAAGATATTATAATCCCTTTTGTGTAGATAGTAAAAATAGCAGCATAAAAATGATGTCACACACTTAAATTGTATGGGTGGCAGAGCCAGTACCCAAATTCATTTTACAACAGTAAATCCAGTGTTTTGGCACAAGTACTGAGGACTGTATCTAATGAGACCTTTTAATATTTCATAAAAGTAGAAAGAGTGGCAAAGCTATGACAGTCAAGGTCAAGGACTGATGGAAATTTTATATTCAGAAATTAGATATACCATTTACAAAGCCATGAAATCCAACATTCTAGATTTGCATCATGTGGTTTGTATAGTGTTGATGAACAAATAGAAATTTTGTTCTTTGCCTTCTATTCTATTTCTTTTTGAGAAAACAGTAGTTAGAAAGTGGAAATCCTATTTAACATGCCTTCCTCTTTCTATTCTCAAACACTTGGAACCCTTGGGAAGTTTCTCGCTTTTCTTCTCCAGAAATATTTCTCTTCTAGTGATGAAATTTCCCCTCCTTCATTTTAACTTCTTCCTTTCCATGTCCCCTCATTGTGTATCACCTGTTCATTATACAGAATAAGCTAGTTATCTGGGAAAATCGCCTCCTGTTGCATTGTTTCTGTTTGGATGAGCACACACACATGCACACACATATGCACACACACACCTCCTTTTAATTCTATAAATTAAAAAGCAAATTCTTCAGAGTTAAAATCTTATGTAGGAAACATGGGTGGATAGATGGGTGGACAGGCTGAATTATTAGGTATGTCTATACAGCAGGAAGTGTGCCCAAGACCATGTGCAGGATTGGTAGACAATGGTTCTACAAGTGTATTTGTATGTTCTGTAAGAATTCCCAGGTGTATAGTAGAGATGACAAGGAACATAGTGGTAGTCACTTCTTGGTCACAGCCAGCTACCAGAGGGAGTGAGTAGTTGAACCTGTGGGCTCTGGATCATAGTCACAGGTGACATCAAGCTAAACTGGCATAACACACTACACAAAACACTGTTCTACCTTCTACTTTGGTAAGTAGCAACTGGGATCCCAAAAGCTTGCAAGCAGCCATCTAGATGCAACGATGGATCTCTCCTTATCCATCGTCTTTGTCCAGAGCCAGAAGGAATGAAGAAAACCAAAGATTCATGGAAGTAATTGGTCCTAGTGACTAGTACACCACACAATCCACAGCCTATATGACTATGAGACCAGAACAAGATGGTGCCTGACTATGACTGTCAACCACTCAGAGGGGGATCTCTGTAAGGTATCCTGGATAGAGAGGAAGAACAATGTGGAAAAAAGCTCACAATCATTTGGAAAAAAAAAAAAAAAAAAGGGACCAGGTTTGCTGGTCTGATAGAGCCTGGTGGAACCACTGAGACTATGACCCCTAGCTGCCCTTCAGGTCTGGAATTGAACCCACACCTATAGTTTCCAGCCAAACAAAAGACAGGCATATGAATTGAACATTTACCTGAGGTATATATACACTCCTTGGAGAGAAGAATCATGGGAGAAAGAAGGGCTGTTTATGCACAGGGTGACAGCTCAGGGGGCAGGAGTGCATAGAGGGATGGACACAGGGAAGAGGTAACCATCGGGAAAATGTGGGAGGGGAGCTGTTGCATTGGGGTAAATTGTAGTCAATATCATGAGACAAAGTGTAAAAGCGTATGTGAACTGCTGTATGGAAAGGGAATTTGCCCTGTGGCCTTTTACCCAAATCACATTGAAAAACAATAATAAATAAATAAATAAAATCTTAGGTAGGTAAAGTTTTACCTGAATTACTGTCTTCAATAAGTCAGATACCATCATTAAAGCACTGAGATTTGCTGAGGCAGGTTCTCCTGCAGGTTTTGTTATGCAGAGCTTTGGTCTTTTCAAATTGTTGAACTGCTTAGTCCTCACCATCCTTAAATGTAACTACAATGTACTTTCCTCCTTGTATTTTCAAGTAACTCAGGTTAAAAAAAAAAACAAAAACAAAAACCTAGTATAACTGTTATGAAATGTTAACAAATAATTTTAGGATATAAACATTCGTTTTGAATCTAGTTATCAGATCCATATTCTTCAAATAATTGCTGATCAGTAATCTCCACACCATTTGTGTAGGATTGTAATTATTATTTCCTTTTATATATATATAAGAGAAAATTAGATTGAGCATTAAAAAGAAAGCCTGCAATTTTAGCATGCTACATATGCAAATTCAAATCAATATTATTTTATGACCACAGTAATTAAAGATTGCTTGATTTGTATGAAGTCCTGGTTGTTCAGCAAAAATGTAAAAACCTCATTGCTAATATGTTGACGAGAACAGCATTTGCTCAGTCACTCAATACTTTACCTTGTAAAAGATACAGATATAATTCTAACTAATGATTTCTAAGCTGTCTGAAAGGAGCTCTGGTGACAAAGTGGTTAAAATATTCCACTGCTAACCAAAAGATTGGCCATTCAAACCTACCAGCCATTAGGTAGAAGAAAGATGAGGCAGTCTTCTGTAAAGATATATAGCCTTGGGTACCCTATGTGACAGTCCTAGTCTGTCCTAGTAGCTGTAAATTGGAATCAACTCAACGGCAGAGGATATTTTTTTTAAGTTGTATGAAAATTAGAAAGTTGTGAAGCATGTGATTGTATTTAGTAATATATAGAACATAGACATCTGTTTTCCAGTTGTGAACCCTGACATCACAGTATTTCTTGCAAGGCACATTATAGAAATGATATTAGATCGTGATAATACCGACATAAAAACAGAAAAACTCACTGCCATCAAGTCGATTCTGACTCATAGAAATCCCCATTGGGTTTCTAAGGCAGTAAATCTTCACAGAAGGGGATTGCCCCATCTTCCTTCCACAGAGCAGCTGGTGGGTTTGAACCACTAACCTTCTGGTTAAGAGTCAAATACCTTAGGACTGCGCCACCAGAGCTCCAGTATCTACATAAGGACATTTAATTCAAGAATTTCTGGCCTAATTACACATGAAAACCAATAACAAAACTCATTATTGCTAACCACTCTCATCTAGATATTCCATATGTAAGTCATCTCAGCCTGTTTCAAATCTATCATCTTCCTGCCAGAAAAGCTGTTCTTTCTAATGTTTTTTTTTTTTTAATTTTAATAAGTGAGATTATGTACCATCCTACTGTCAAAGCCAGAAGTCTGAGTCTCACCCATGATATTGCCTCTTTCTGAAATCTCTTATCAAATCAGTTAAAAGTCTTGCCTTTATATTACCCAAATATTTTTCTAAATAAAGCACTTCCCTCCATCTCTACCACTATCTGGGGCCATATCACCCTAATTGTTGCCATAATTTCTTTGTTGAGCTCTCAGTCTTCAGTACTTCTCTGTCTAGTTAGTTTATTTTCAACAGCTGCAGTAAAATCTAATTCTAAAGAACAAAGGAAGATGCTTATGTTTGCAAGCGGGTTCTTGACATCAGGACTTAGTGTGAATCTTCATTTGAATTCAATTATAATAAAATTTACAAAAATGTTATAGTTCTGCCAAAGAATTGTTGTTTTTAGGTGTCATCAAGTTGTCTCTGACTCATAGTGACCCTATGCACAGCAGAAGAAACACTGCCGGTCCTGCAACACCACAATCCTTGCTATACTTGACCCCATCACTGCAGCCACTGCGTCAATCCATCTCGTTGAGGGCCTTCCCCTCTTTCATCAATGCTCCACCTTACCAAGCATGGCATCCTTCTCCAGGAATGGTCCCTTCTGACAACATGACCAAAGTAGGTGAAATGAAGTCTGGCCATTCTCGCCTTCAAGGAGCATTCCAACTGCACTTCTTGCAGGCAGGTTTGTTAGATCTTTTAGCAGTCCATGGTACTCTCAGCATTCTTCACCAGCACCACAACTCAAAAGCATCAACTCTTCTCTGGTCTTCCTTATTCATTGTCCAGCTCTCACATGTATATAAGGTGACTGAAAATATCATGGCTTGTGTCAGGTGCACCTTAATTCTCAAGGAGATATCTTAGCTCTTCAGCACTTGAAAGAGGTCTTTTGTAGTCGATTTGCCCAGTGCTACACATTGTCTTTCTGCTGTGCATGGGGTCGCTATGAGTCGGAAACGACTCGATGGCACTTAACAACAACAACAACAACACATTGTCTGATGTCCTGACTGCTGGTTCCATTGGTGTTGACTATAGAACCAAGCAATGTGAAGTCTTTGACAACTTCAATCTTTTCTCCATTTATCTTGATGCTGCTTAAAGGTTCAGTTGTGAAGATTTTTATTTTCTTTATATTGAATTGTAATCCATACTGCTGACTGTATTCTTCAATTTTCGTCAGTAAGTGCTTCAAGTCATCCTTACTTTCAGCAAACAAAGTTGTGTCATCAGCATATCACAGGTTGTTAATGATTCTTCCTCCAATCCTGATGCTACGTTCTTCTTCATATAGTCCAGCTTCTTGGATTATTTGCTTAGCAGACAGATTGAATAAACTGGTGAAAGAATACAACCCTGACACACTCCCTTCTTGATTTTAATCTATGCAGTGTCCCCTGGTTTTGTTTGAACAACAGCCTCCTGGTACAGGTTCCTAATGAGTTCAATTAAGTGTCTGAAATTCCCATTCTTCTCAATGTTACCCATAATGTGTTATGATCCACACAATCAATTTCTTTTACATAGTCAATAAAACACAAGTAAACATCTTTCTGGTATTCTTTGCTTTGAGCCAAGATCCATCTGACACCAGCAATGATATTTCTTTTTCCATGTCCTCTTCTGAATCCAGCTTGCACCTCTGGAAGTTCTCTGTCAATATGCAGCAACTGTTTTTAAATTATCTTCAGTAAGATTTTACTTGTCTGTGATATTAATGATATTGATCAATCATTTCCACATTCTGTGGGATCACCTCTCTTTGGAATGGGTACAAATATGAATCTCTTCCAGTTAGTTGGCCAGGTGGCTGTCTTACAAATCTCTTGGCACAGCTGAGTGAGTGCCTCCAGCGGGACATCTGTTTGTTGAAACATCTCAATGGGTATTCCGTCAATTCCTGGAGCCTTGTTCTTCTCTAATTTCTTCAGTGCAACTTTGACTTCTTTCTTCAATACCATTGGTTCTTGATCATATACCACCTCTTGAAATGGATGAAGACCTACCAGTTCTTTTTGGTAGAGTGACTCTGTGTATTCCTTCCATCTTCTTTTGATGCTTCCTGCAACATTCAATATTTTGCACATAGAATCTTTCAATATTGCAATTCAAGGCTTAAATTTTTTCCTCAGTTCTTTCAGCTTGAGAAATGCAGAGCGTGTTCTTCCCCTTTGGTTTTCTAACTCCAGGTCTTTGCACATTTCATTATATTGATTTGCTTTGTCTGCTCAAGATGCTCTTTGAAATCTTCTGTTCAGCTCTTTTATTGTGTCATTTCTTCCATTTTCTTTAGCTGCTCATCGCTCAAGGGCAAGTGTCAGAGTCTCTTCTGACATCCATGTTGGTCTTTTCTTCCTTTCTCATCTTTTTAATGAACTCTTGTTTTCTTTACAGATGATGTTCTTGATGTTATCCCAGAATTCCTCTGGTTTTCAGTCATTGGTGTTCAATGCATCAAATCTTTTCTTTAGATAGTCTCTAAATTCAGAAGGGATATATTCAAGGTCATATTTTGCTCTCATGGACTTGTTTTAATTGTCTTAAACTTCAAGTTGAACTTGCATATGAGCAGTTGATGGTCTGTTCCACAATCAGCTCCTGGTCTTGTTTTGGCTGAAGATATTGAGCTTTTCCATTGCTTCTTGCCACAGGTATTGTCAATCTGATTCCTGTGTACTCCATCTGGCAAAGTCCATGTGTATAGCCACTCTTTACATTGTTGAAAAAAGGTATTTGCAATGAATAAGTCTCTGGTCTTGCAAACTTCTACAATAAGATCACCAGCATTATTTCTGTCACCAAGGCCAAATTTTCCAACTACCAGTGATTCTTCTTTGCTTCCAACATTTGCATTCCAGTTGCCAGTGGTAATTAATACATCTTTATTGCATGTTTGGTCAATTTCAGACTGCAGAAGTTGATGAAAATCTTCAGTTTCCTCATCTTTGGGTTTGGTAGTATTTGTGTAAATTTGGATAATAGTCATATTAACTGGTCTTCCTTGTAGGCATATGGATATTATCTTATCACTGACATAATTGGACAGATCTTGAAATATCCTATGTGATGGTGAATGCCATGCCATTCCTCTTCCAACTGTCATTCCTGGCATAGTAGATCATATGGTTGTCTGATTCAAAATGGCCAAAATCGGTCCATTTCAGCTCACTAATGCCTAGGATATCAATCTTTATTTGTGTCACTTAATTTATGATAACTTCCACTCTTCCTAGATTCATACCTCATACATTCCATGTTCCAATTATTAATGGATGTTTGCAACTCTTTGTCCTCAATTTGAGTGGTGCTATGTCAGCAAATGGAGGGCCCAAAAGCTCTACTTTATGCATATCATTAAGGTTGGTTCTACTCTGATGAGTCAGCTGTTTCCCAATCATAATTTGAGTCCCTTTCAGCCTAAGGAGTTTGTCTTCCTACACTGTATTGGACAATGTTTCTGGCTATTCATAATGTTGCCCAATAATGTATTAGACAGTGTTTCTTTGCTATTCATAAGTGCCACAACAGCCCCGGTGGGGTCCGCGTGACATAGTCACTGGCCTGAAGCAATTGTTTCAAGGAAACAGCAGGCTTCCTGGGGTCAAGTGTGCTCTCTCTATATTTATTTTTTGTTTTTGTCCTTTAATGATCTTAATAATTTTAATGGGAATGATTGTTTCTAGTTATAATGAAAAGTTCATGGAGCAGGGAGAACGTAAGAACTTACCTAGGAGTAATTTGGACACAAAAGAACCCTCTGGAAATTTTCCAGAAGAACATTTACCTCCAGTACTGCAAGCAATATTAAAGATGACGCAGACATATTTGTCCGAAGGGGATTTTTTCAATGATCTGGAACAAAGTGAACTCATGCTGGAAAAAACCAAGGACCACCACAACATCTCCAGTGACTGTACAAAAATATGAGAAACGTTTGGTGTTTATTAACTGATGAACAAAAGGCAAGTTTAAAAAAGTGGCTCACAGCATTAGTAAAAAGATACAATGCAAATTTCAAAAGTAAATATTTCCAAAGGACAGAAAAAGAGTTTGCTTGGTGGCTAGAAAAGGATCCCAACGTAATGGAAAGTCTCAGGGTATATGACAAAAAGCCAAAACAATAACTATGATCATTGTTGTAGTACTTAGAATTGTGATGTAATGGGAACTTGTAAACTTACTGTTCTTGATAAGGTACTTTACTTTCTGTGCTTTTGCGTAAACCTGTGCTTGTGAAATTAAGATCAAAAGAAGAACTGGTTATACTATAAAAACATGTAGCTAAAGGCAATAAACGCTCTCAGATACACTCAGCCTTTGAGTTGTTTGTAATCTGTTAGCCAAATCGCCGACTCCCTATTCACCTTAAGTCTTCCTCGGGCTTAGTGCCGAATCCAGTGGCTGTGCTGGTCCGTGGCACATAAGGTTTTCCCTGGCCAATTCTTTGAGAAGTAGATGGCTTCTTCTTCTTAGCCTATCTCAGCCTGTAAGCTCTATTGAAACCTATGCACCTTGTACAACCCTGCTGGCCTTCGAAATACCAGTGGCATAGCCTTAAGCAAACTAAGCACTTAAGCCACCACAGCATGACAAACTGACAGACAAGTAAATTTGTCTCCCTTAGCTTTTCAAAACCTGCTGCCTTGTCATCCCTGGCTTTCCCTCCCTCCTGCCTTTGGGTGGGGTTGTCTCCCTGCCCTTACTTGGTTCCTGCCACCTAGTCATCCCCAGCACAGAGGGGCAAAGGTGTCTTCTTGCTCCTGGCCAAAGAATAGAAGGCACTATGTTTGATAGGGAACAGGTACTAAATACCCATAACTTGTCTCTTGGATGTGCATGTCTTGTCATATCTGGTGGGAAACATGTCATTTATATGTCTCCTCCTTAAATTACCTTAGCAATAACCCATTACTCTCACTGTAATGTGGTTTAGAAGACTTTCTGAGACCTTGCATTTCTTTTAGCATCTTAGCTGATCTTGGCAAATTTATTTGAAGTCACTGTAGAAAACTGTAGTGGGATTTTTAATCCAATGGGCTTTCTATTGTTTTGTTAGGAAAACTGAGAACTAAAATACAAACTTGTAATCTAATATACCCCGAATAACACCTTAAATTTTTGTTAAGTATCTTTACCAAAGGCAAAAAGCCCCGATGCTATGTCTTTCCCTCCCCCACACATATAATCTTGCTTAGAATAAGATCATTATAGCAAATTTCATAAAAAAGAGTGTGCAAGAAATTAAGTATGTGGTGGATTTTATGTTTTTTTTTTTTTTCCTAAGAGATCATTTTGCTACCAAATGCCTTATAATTGGGTATATATTTTATTTAGACATGTTAAGGCTTCGCTTATTCATCTACAAACTAGGAATGAAAATATTACCTAACTGATTTGCTTCTTATGAGCCTTAATTGGAATAGTATATGAAAATTATTCCACACTGTTCCAGGGACAGAATAAGCTCTAAATAATCATTACTTTCTATTCTCAATGTGGCTATTTTTGCTTTAAGCATTATATATTATTATTATATTTATTATTCTTGATGGGCCAGCTTTCTCTGGGCAGCCATTCTGGATAAATCCATAGCTTTATTAGTTGACCTTTTTATGTGCAATCATAGCATTTTACACCTTGCTCAGAACACATATATTTTTGAACTTCACATATCATTTGGCTGGATTAGAATTTAAGCACATTTTGCAGTCATTAAACCCTGTTAAAAATTACATCCAATACCCAGCATGATACTTGTTGCATAGTATTCACCAAATAAGTATTTGTTTTTGTATTTATGAAATTTTAAAGAACTGGTGAGAGAAGTGTAGAATTTCGCTTGAATTATTTAGACTAGTTTCTTCTAGTTATAGTACTTGGAATAATGAGGCACTTCCATTCATTCTATTCCCTTTTACATAGTCAGAAAATGAGTAATGAGTATTTATTATGTGTAAGGCATCGTGGCATCTTTAGGGTTTCAATGGTTGCCTAGTTCCTGTCCTCATAGAATGGACAATCTAACAATGATTATTTATTAAAAAAGAACCTCAAAATCTAATTTAGAAAGGATATGTAATTTTAAAAATATATATTAAAATTGAGCCACCCTATAGACACAATCTATCTTTTCTCCCATTCCTAACACCCAGTGAATTGAACCTAAAACGAATACAATGAATAAATAGAAATATATTTTATAAATATAAAGTATAATTCTAATATATATATATATATATATATATATATATAATAGCACAGTGGTTAAGCACTCATCTGCAAACCAAAATAAATTGCAGGTCCTCCACAGAAGAAAGATGTGGTAGTCTGCAGTCTGCTTCTGTTAGTATTAAAGCCTTGGAAACCCTATGGGGCAGTTCTTTTCTGTCCTAAAGGGTCACTATAAGTCAGAAATTACTCCATGGCAGTGGGCTTAGTGTTTAGTTTCATAACAACTAAACAACCAACTGCCTGCCAAACTCCAGCTTAAAAATTTTATCAAAATAAAAAAAAGAAAGAAGAACACATTAGTATGATCAATTTAAGAAAATGACAGCCAAAAAGAGACTAAAATATTTTTTCTACCATGGTTGAACCCAGAAGAAAAAATACTGGTAAGAAAAGATGAATCAATAACATAAAGAGAATTTCAGTATTCTGTAATTTGGAGGCAAATAGACTATGATATGAAAAAAAGTCAAGACAAGTATCTGACTACAGAGAACTTTCCACATCTGAACTGAGATCCGGGAAGGCATTCCACAACTGATTGCTTTCCAGTGAGTAGTTCTTAATTAGAAGAATGCGCTGAAGTCAGTTTGATGTTGGGGCATGTGTGGTTTGCTTGAAGAACAGCAAAGTCAATGATCAATAAGCTGTAGTGAAAGACCAAGTGACATGTTGGTGACTTTGGCTAGTGTCGTAACAGTCTTAAAAATGAGAAATTTTGGGATTTGAGATTTATTTTGAAAGTAGAACCAACAATTTCTTTTGATGTGGCATAGGACACAAAGAATTCTGGGCTATTTGGTCTAAGTAACTGGTCCTATTCTGAGATGAGCAAGATGGATAATAGCAAGACTGCTACTTGGGTACCCAATGCACATTCTACCATTCTTCCTTAGTAACTAAGCCTTGCATTTTAAGACCAGTTTATAAGAATATGTAGGGGGCAATGTTTTAGCATCTTTTTAGAGGAAGCAGACAAGACCAAAGTTGAGTAAGTTACAAACAGAGATTGTAAGTATTAACAACACTCACACCTGAACAACCACCTCTCAGCTAAATTCTAGCTTCACAGAATTCCTCTCTATTTTTTTTCCCCACTCAAGATGTCTTTGTACCCTAAAATGAATGGTTCTACCATTACTTCAAGGAGCCCTCATAGCACAGTGGTTAAGCACTCAGGTCTAAAGAAAGATTGGCAGTTCAAACCTACCCAGAAGCTCTGCAGGAGAAAGACCTGGTCATTTGCTCCTGTGAAGATTACAATCCATAAAATCCAATGGGGAAGTTCTACTCTGTCACATGGGGTCACTGAGAGTCAAAAATCAACTTGACATTATCTACCAAAAATAATAACAACCTTTGTCTTACCCTTCTATAATAACTTGGCTATACCACTTTAAATAATTTTTGTGATTCCTTCTACATATTTTTCCATGCCTATTTTTTTTCATTCATATATTGATCAGTTCATTTTTAAACACCCAGTACTGTTCATACTCTTCAGTAACTTGTGTTTTCCACTCAACAATATAACCTAGATAGGTTTATATGAATATACATTTTAAAGTAATTTGCTTGACCATCACATCATAATTTACAGTGTGATAACTATTCCTTAACCATGGAACACTAGTAGCTGGAGTGACTGTCTTATTTATATGTCTTGTGAATTTTGATTAGAATTCCTATAACTACAGATTTCTAGAAGATGAAGTTTGGAAGCCAAAGAGTATGCATTTTGATTATATGAAAATTGACAATTTGCCAACCAAAGCAATTGGGGGGGGGTGTCAACTTTTCCATCAATAGAGTAGCACAGGTTTTAATTTAATTTGTTTTTATCTTTTTTATTTAATTTCTTTTTCATGGCTATATTGAAATGAGTCACTTTTTTTTTCTTAACCTTTAGTATTTCTTCTGTGAAGTCTCTGTTGCTATAAATTGTCCATTGATCTCTGCTGTTGTTGTGTTGCTGTAATTTTTAATAATATATTCTTTTCTATTACAGAATCATTTCTGGCCCTTTCAAAAAGCCTTTATATCATACCTTGCATATGTGCACTTTGTAAAGGTCAAAACTATCATATATAGGAAAAACAAACAAACAAGACTAGTTATTTCCTTTAGTAACTTATTATAGATTACTAGAGTGCTACAATTTGTGAAACGAAAAAGAAGATGGGTTTGCTTCCATTTGGGGATGGAGCATGTGTGATGTAAAGCCACTATTGGTCCCGGGGTATTGCTCAAGGCAGAGTCCTTTATAGCAAATCCCATTTTGCATGAGAATAAAATGATATAGTAAGGCCCTGGTGCCCTGTGCGAATTACCAAATTATCTATTTCTAAATTAGGTAATAAATAGATTGAGAAAATTATTGCTACTTAATGGATCTTTAAAAACATAAGAAAGCTTGTACAATCATCCATAGATTACCAGATTTATAATCATAAATTGTTTGGTTACTGTTCACAATATTACTTCTTTTAATAGGTAATGATCTCCTGAAAAGTAATAGAATATTTCAATCAAACAGTAATTTTAAAGTGTCAGCTCTTTCTGGTTGTAAGGTAACCCTTTTATTTAAACCCTAAGAGATGTAGTACTTTTAAATTATTAGCATATGGTTAGAAGCAATATTAGGCTGGTTGCATAAAAATTTCAAATAGTGAATGATGCATGAAAATGCATAGCTATTTTAGGTCATGACAATATCCACCCTTATAAGAAGACTTCAATTCATTTATAGGTTAAAACATGTTTTCAATTATGATTATTTGAACTGATAACTTCAATTTTGTTCTGATGAATATAGACATAAATATAAACCAATAAACCAAACTCACTGCCATGAATCAAATCTGACTCATAGCATCCCCTCCTTGGATTTCCGAGGTGATGTCACTATGGAAGTAGATTACTCAATCTTCCTTCCAAGGAGTGGCTGATGGGTTTGAACCACCAGCCTTCAGGTTAGGAGTCAAATGCCTTAGGCACTATGCCACCAGAGCTCCCCCTACATATATATATATATATATATATATATACACACACTAATGAGGCAGTATATTTAATTAAAGTTTGTTAAATAAGAAAATATAAATGTTTCCTTCAAAATGACAAATTTATATGCATAAATTTAGGTATGTTTTTAGATTATACAGATTATAAATAATGGTATACAGCACATTTCCTTGTATTTCACAATAATTTTTTTTAAAATGAATGTTCTAATTCAGAGTGTGTCTATGGTATATGGAATAAAACTGTCCATTAACTCCAGCTGCATTAAATCTTTTCCTTCCCCTTGGCCATGGTCATCTATTTGAATAATGCAACACTTTTCATGGTCATAGACATATTATGGCCTTCTTATTTTAATTGGAATCTCAATTTATTTCCTAAGGTTAGGTAGCTTCAAGAAGATATTCTAGATATATAACGTTTTGAGAAGGAGAATGTGGTTAAATGTTGTAGATAGAAATTGGGAATTATTTGTTGTTGTTGTTGCTATTATGTGCCATAGAGTCGGACCCGACTCATAGCGACCCCTCCTTGGGTTTCCGAGGCAGTATCACTATGGAAATAGATTGCCCCATCGTCCTTCCGAGGAGTGACTGATGGGTTTGAATCGCCAGCCTTCTGGTTAGCAGTCAAGTGCTTTAGGCACTATGCTATCAGAGCTCCTAGGGAATTATTTAAGATGCAGAAAAAACAGAATCTACTAATTTAGGAAAAATTACTCTGTGATTGCTTTATTTAAAATTCATTTTGAAATATTGGTCAACTTTGATACATTTTGCCAGACATTAATTTGAGTTTGTCAGTCTGGAATATCAAGCCCTAAATTTTGAGAAATATTTTTTATTATATTTGAATACTAATTATTTTATTGCATTAAAAATATTGTAAAAATAGGGTAATACAACTTCTGCCAATTCAATATGTACAATTCAATGAAACTAGTTACATAAACAATGTTGTGTAACCATTGCCAACATCCATTGCCATGTTTTTGATCTCCATAAACAGAAATTCAGTTCTAGCTAAACAAAGATCCCCTTCTTCCCCCTTCCTTCCCACCCCTGAAACCACCATTAAACTCTGATTTCTATAGATCTGTCTATGCTGGATGTTTCATATTTCTCAAAAAAATTAAAAATAGAGCTGCTATATGACCCTGAAATTTCATTCTTAGATTTATACCCAAGACAACAACAATAGTAACAGTAAAAAGTACAATAATGTTCATTGCAGCACAATTTACAGTACCCAAAAGTGGAAACAACCTCAATGTCTATCAACAGAGGAATAGATAATTAGAATGTGGTATATATATATATATATACACAATAGAATATTACTCTTTGAATTATTTTTTATTTTTTTCCTAATGATTTTCTCTCCTCCCTCTTTCAGCAATTTCTGCTATTTGGATGTTGGATATCCCTGACTAATACTATATTTTTCTCTCTTAGTTGACACCTCTTTTTGCTTTATTTTTTTTAGAAATTTTCTCAATTTTATTAGTCAAAACATTTAATGAGACTTTTATTTCTGCCTTCCTCCTTTTATTTTGCAAAATATCCTTTTGTTTCTCTGAAATGTATAAAATTTAACAGTGTGTTAGATAGGGTTCTCTAGAGAAACAC
>NW_006922460.1:280712-290508 GCF_000298275.1 Orycteropus afer afer
CTTAAGGAATGCAGCTCTTCCAGGTTGTCCTTGGATATCATTGCAAGCAGGCCACACCCCTAGGGAAACTCCCCTTGGGCAGACTGGCCACTCAGAACACAGTCATCTGATCCCATCATGGGAACAACCACACAGAACTGGCGTCCAGCCAAGTTGACACACAGCTCCAACTATCACAAACAGTATCCTGTTCCATTTTCATGGAATGAATATCTATCTATCTATTTCTTTATCTATATATCTGTATATATCTTTTTTTATTTTCACAATCTTGTGGCATATCTATATTATGCAGGTTACTTTTATGTCTTACTAAAGGTTTCCTCAAAGATATGATGATTTTTGGCAGTACATTCATACTTAGGATGAGGAAGTAAATAGCAAAATGAAAGCTTTATATATATATGTGTCAGGCTTTTTGTTATGGATTTCATTGTTCAGTAATTTGCTTCAACCATTTTTGTGATATATATTTTAAAATAGTATAAATTATTCTATATAGTTTTTTTGTTTCATACAGTATCAATAATCTCAGGGTCATAAGGAAACTACGTATTCATATCATGGCATAGACGGGCCTCTTCTTCATGTTTCCCTCACTCAGTGATCATGCTAACCAAGCATCTGGAACATCTCTGGGCATGGTATCTGGGAAAAGTTAGCATATAGAGAATCACAAATGGCTCTTAAATGCTCCCATGCCCAAGTCAGACCATCCTTTCTGCTCACATGTCATTGAGTCTCATGGCTGCAACTTGAAGGGAGAGGGAAAGGTAATCCTCAAGCATGGAGTGAAGAAGGACCAGAAATACTGGTGAGTAGCAATGTCTTCTGATTTTTTTTTTTTTAAGTCTTTTTTCTTGGCTTATTAGACTCTTCATGGAACAGCTCCCCTATTGTTCTAACTAAAGCATGCATATATGGCCACTAATAAAATAAATCTAAATACTTTTTAACAAAAAAAGCAATGAAGCTGAATTAAATGATAACACTATCCCAATATTCTTACATAAAATCCTAATTTTATTTCCTTTAATTAAAAAAATAAACTCTAATTTTAGTAACAATTAAATGGATGACAACTCAAAATATTAAAACTTACTGTTTAAGGAGTGTTAAGCTACTTTGTTCATAAAAGAAATATATAGAAGTGAAAACATTATGGAAAAATATACTTTTTTTTTTCAGCCAGTAGATATTTTAGGTCTTTTGAATGCAACTCTTTTGCAATCAATTAATTAAGGAGCCTCAAACATATTTTTGTGAAAATGTGTTTAATTAATCTAAGTCATTTTATCTATTGCCTTGCAGATAGTAGAGATAATGGATGGTACGCCAAGATCTTATAGTGTTTTGACTTCAAGTAGATAAGTTATAGAGATGTTATTGTAAGCAGAAGAGTTATATGGAGTGGATTATGATTGTATGGTGCTAATTTGGCCGTGGTTCAAACCCATAAACCACTCCTTGGAAGGAAGGTTGGGCAATCTACTCCCATAGTGATACTGCCTCAGAAACTTAAGGAGGGGTTGCTATGAATTGGGTCCAACTTGATGGCACATAACAGCAACGACAACAATTTGGCTGCTTTGTATAAGTCAGACTGTAGAATAACAATGATGGGAGAGTAGAGATATGTTAGCAAGGTATTAAAATAATACAGAAGGTAAATTGTGACTTGAAAAGAATAGTGATAATGCTGGAAGGTGGTCAAATGCTAGGTAGATATTGAAGGTAGATTTAAGAACATTTGCAGATAATGAGGCATAAGAGAAAATGAGAGAAGTTAAGAATTGTTTAAGGTTTCTGTTCTAAACAAAAGGATAGTGGAATCCCATTGATTGCAATTGGCAAGAATGAAAGAACACATTGAAATCAGTATCCGTTAGGTGGATTCATATCAATAAGTTTGGGCTGATCCAACTTTATGTTTCTTCTACCATTACCTACACACTTAATATTTATTCCCACACATAGTTCCAGATTTCTGTCTGTATAACATTACAAAAGACTTTTAGTTCTTTTGTCATATGTTGTTGTTATTGTTATATGCCATTGAATCAGACCTGACTCATAGCGACCCCTCCTTGGGTTTCCTAGGTGGTATCACTATGGAAGCAGATTGCATAATCTTCCTTCCCAGGAGTGATTGGTGGGTGTGAACTGCCAGCTTTCTGGTTCAAAGTCAAGTGCCTTAGGCACGACACTACCAGAGCTCCTATGTCATTGTTGTTATGTGCCGTCGAGTCGAACCCGACTTATAGCAACCCATCCTTGGGTTTCTGAGACAGTATCACTATGGAAGTAGATTGCCCAGCCTTCCTTCTAAGCAGTCAGGTGCCTTAGGCACTACGCTACCAGAGCTCCTAGAACTCCTATAGTACATTTTAAAATTTGCTGATTCTTCTTTCTGCCTGCTGAATCTGCTATGACTTTTTTTTTTTTTAACTGCCAATGACTGTACTTTTCAATTCCCAAAGTCCTATTTGCTTTGCATTTATAATTACTATATTTTTACTGATATTTTCTATGTGGTAAGATGCCATACTCACAAATTTCTGTAATTTTTTAGATATGTTTCCCTTTAGATTTTTTAGTTTCCCATTTTTTGGATTTCAGAAATTAACTATAAATAACATTATTTTGAATATTCAAAAATGACCCTACAATTTTTTTTCCATGTTTGAGAACAGTGTTTCATAGTTCTACAATTTAAAATACATACATATATGTCTACAGAAAGGAGGTCTGATGGAGTAGTGATTGACCTCTTGGCTTCTAACCAAAATATGAGGGGTTTGAACCCACAAGAAGCTCCTCAGAAGAAAGATGCTACAGTTCACTTCCTTAATTATTATGGCCTTCACTTTAGTGATTTACTCCCCTTTCCTCTCCCATCCATGATAACCATCAAATAGTGTTTCTTTCTGTGTGTAAATATTTTCTTGATTTTTTATAATAATGGTCTCATACAATATTTGTCCTTTTTTGATTGACTGATTTACTCAGGATTATGTCCTTCAAGTTCACTCATGTTTGAGGTATTTCATATATTCATAATTGTTCTTCAACATAGCTTAGTGTTCCATTGTGTGTATTTACAGTAATTTGTTTATCCACTCATCCACTGATGGACACTTAAATTGTTCCCATATTTTTGCTTTTGTGAATAGTAGTATGATGAACATGAGTGAACATATATCTATTTTTCTCTTGGCTCTTATTTCTATAGGATGTATACCTAGTAGTGAGATTGCACGATCATATGATATTTCTATTACCAACTTTTTAAGGAAGCTCCATACTGTTTTCCGCAGAGGTTGCACCATTTAGACATATATTAAGTTTGGTGAAGGGAAAAGTAATATACAATAAGGGAAAGGCCAGCAAACAAAGATGAAGACAGATGAGAGGAGCATAAGAGTTAATGACAAAAAAGTAAATATTATTACATACACAATCCTGCAATAACAATACTATAACAATAATCCTTCCACTGGGTTTCCAAGATGGTAAATATGGAAGTAGATTGCCCAGTCTTCCTTCCACAGATTGGTTGGTGGGTTTGAACCACCAACCTCTGGTTAGCAGTCAAATGCCTTAGGCACTATGCCACCAGAGCTCCTTAAAATAATCTAGGAGTGGATATATAGATTGACATGCAAACTAGGTAGGAGAAGGCAAATGGGATTATCCCACTGAATATATATCGGTTTGACAGATATATATATATATATATTTTTTTTATTTTTCCATATGCGCTGCATATTTATGGATATACTATGGCATATAGGGAGCAAAGTTATGGAAACTTCTTAACCTTAAACAAAGACTTTGAGGGAATGAGCCACCAGGCCTGGGAGCTCAGGGCCATAGCTCAGGGAAACATCAAGTTCAATTGGCATAAGACAGTCAACAAAGATAATGTTCTACATCCTTGTTTGGTGAGTAATGACTGGGATCTTAAAAAGCTTCTGAGTGGCTATTTCAGGTGCAAATATTGGTCTCTCTCAATCCAGAGCAAAGAAGGGTGAAGAAAGTAAAAGACATATGGAAACAATTAGTCCAAAGGAATAACGGACCATACAAGCCTCACCTTTTAGGATGCTTAAAATAGAAGAACTAGATGCTGCCTGGTCACCATACCAACTGCTCTGAGAGGAATTACAATAGGAGGTCCTGGGTAGAGTAGGAGAAAGATGAGGAACAAAGCTCAAAATCACAGAAAAAAGATCAAATTACTGGTCAGATTGAGACTGGTGGAATCCTTGAGGCTATGGTCTTTAGTCACCCTTCAATTGACAAGCCTATAATGTAAACAATAACACCAGGGAGGTACACACACCTTAGAATGATCAACTATATGAGATTAAAAAATGCAGCATTTGCCCAGGGATAAATGTCAGAAGGCAGGAAGGGGTAGGAAAAAAGGATGAATGGAAAGAGGAAACAGAGGGAGGAAGTGAGAAAAAAGTTCTTACATTGTGGAGATTGCAATAAATGTCAAGAAACAAATAGTGGTTGAAAGGTTGAATGGAAAACTAATTTGCTCTGTAATCAGTAAATGTTCACCCAAATCACAATAAAAAGTTAAAAAAAAAGAAAAAAAGATTACAACATTGGAAACCCTGGGAGCCAGTTCTACTCTGTCCTATAGTGTCACTACAAGTAAGAATTGACTCAAGAGCACACAGAAGCAATAACACATGTGTGTATATTGGGTTTTGTGAATATTCTCAGATATCAGCTTTTTTTCTCTGCCAGAAACATCCTTCCAACTTCACATTGGCCAATTTCTACTCATCTCTCAGCATGTATTTAAATATCACTCTAAGGAATGCCTTCCTTCTCTGCCAAATTGTCATCCAGTCTAGCTCATTAAATCCCTTTTAAATGCTCTCATAATCCCTTTCTCTAAAACTCTTTCTTTCTAATCCTAATATTATATGTTTGCCAATTCTAACTTTCTTGCAATTGTTAAGCCTTTAACGAATTGCTTGCTTAATCTAGTAGCAATTACTTAAGAAAACTAATAATTGAATAGAAATCTTTTCTCTTAAATGCAGATAAACAATAGCAATCTTTTTATATTCCCCATTGGTATAAATGCAACAACTCTCTTCTTCCTTTCCGTCTGTGTGTGTGCAAAAAGGGCAAGGAGGCCACATGTTCTGACCTCCTCTAATCCCACAAGAGGAAGACAGAATCACCATCAATAGCCCAAGGCCTATTCCTGCAAGGCCAGACATGCTGCCTCCCTCCAGCCCTTTCTCCAACTGTTCCTCCCAAAGCACCCACCACCTCTCTCCTGGGTTTGATAATTCACTGCAGTGGCCACACAGAGCTCACAGATTATGGGGTTTATTAGGGAAGCACCACAGGCTACAATTCAAGTTCAGGAAAAATGCTCAGTCTCTCTCCTAGCCCACCGTCCCTCAGCCAACAGTCTCTCACAGTCTCTTTCCCAGCAGTGCTGGTCCCTCAGTGTCTCACTCAGCAATGCATGTCTCTTGCATCTCTTTCCCAGCAACGTGTGTCTCAGGAGCCCATGTCTCTTTCAGCAGTGTGTCTTCCTTAACCAGCAGTCAGAGAGAGTTCTGCCTCTAGGAGGCCTCCTTTTGAGCTTGGCAGAGTGGCCAAACCAACCAATCATAACAACAGAATTCTGAGCACCTGAGAGTGAGTGAACCTCCCATAACATTGTGTCATGCCACGCCCAACAGAAATAACCCAGGTGGATAGCATTTACAATCAGGAGCTCCTCAGTTGCTCATTCCACCACTGAGTTTACAATGACTTATAGGTAGAAAAGCCATACTAAGTAATTTACTACACTGCAATAGTATTTTGTAATTTTCTTTTTTTTTTTTGGTTAATTAATAGCCACATTTTAAAATATGAGGTTATTTGATTTGTTTGCTGAGAGGAAATCTTCACATAGATGGTGTCTGTCAACAAATTACTGTTGATATGCAACTGGGGCTCTGAATTATACAAAGATTATCATAGTTGCATTTGAACTCCCTATTTAGTCATTAAAATTGAAGCAAAATTTCTGGAAAGCATAAAACTACATGTTTTTACACAGAATCTGTCCTTCTCCATTCTCAACCACATGCTTTCTATAATCTTGATTCAATTATATTCTTTGAATTAAACACAACAACTGATTAAAATAAAATTAATTGAGCTCTTAGAAATGTTGTGGAAATAGAGATGTTACTTGGGAATTCATAAGATATATTTACATCTCAATGAAACCAATAGAAATATATTACTCTAATTAAAAGTTAACTTAGAATCTATGAAATGCCTTTATGTTCATGGAAAGCAGAGGCTTTCAGATTGTACTTTTGGGACCCAAAAAACTTTCAAGTCTTTTGGAAGTTCATTCTATCAGGAGTAAACAGTAAACTTTACATGACAATGTATCAAACCAATAGGAATAAGTCATGGCACTGACAGCTACTGAAATGTAAGTATGTTTAATTTTGTGCTTTAGCATTTCTCAGTTTTTATTTCTGCTATTTCAGTGAACTTAGTTCCCTTATGTGGCCTTTAAGGGACTCTGGTGGTATAGTGGGTAAGGCAATTGGCTGCAAACCAAAAGGTCAGTTATTCAAAACCTCCAGGAAGATGAGGCTATTTACTTCCATAAAGACTTACAGCCTCGGAAACCTAATGGGGATCTCTATGAATCGAAATTGACTCAATGGCAGTGAATTTGGTTTGAGATGTGGTCTTTTGCCATGGTTCTCTGGAAAAAAGTCTAGAGCAGCTTTTCCCTAAGCCCAGAGGAGTTACATTTACCCTAGTTTGCTCTCCGAGAGGGTTTGTTACATTTGTCCAGGTTGATGGACATTTCCTGGGTAAGTTGTCAAAACTTGGTTTGATATTTTTTCTGCCTGGCCCTGGTCTGTAGCTTGTCTTTTGATTGGTACACACTTTGTTGGTATTGGTAGACGATGTAAATGAGGTGACTTGTAACTCAGCATGCCTACTAAGTAAATGGAATGTCTGGCCTACCAAGAGAGAATTGATGTCTGTGGCCTTGGTGGGAGACACATGCCCTGACACTGACCAGGAGTTTGTAGATATAAGCAGCCAGCCCCACAGAGATTTGTTAGGTACTGCCAAGTTGGCTCTGACTCACAGGGACCCTATGTACAATAGAATGGAGCACTGTCCAGTCCTGTGCCAGCCTTACAATCCATGCTATACCTGAGACCATCATTGTAGCCACTGTGTCAGTCCATCTCATTGACAGGCTTCCCTTTTTTTGGTGACCCTCTACTTTACGAAGAATGATATCCTTCTCCAGGGAATAGTCCCTTCTGACATGACCAAAGTAGACAAGACCAAGTCTGACCATTCTCATTTCCAAGGAGCATTCACTTCTCCCAGGACAGATTTGTTCATTCTTCTGGCAGTCCATGGTACTTTCAGTACTCTTTGCCAGCACCATAACTCAAAAGCATTAACTGTTTTTCAATCTTCCTTTTTCATTATCCAGCTTTCACAGGCATATGAGGTGATTGAAAAATGCCATGACTTGGGTCAATGCACCTTCAAACACATCTTTGCTTTTCAGCACTTGAAAAAGGTCTTTTGCAGCAGATTTGCCCAGTGCAATACGTCTGATTTCTTGACTACTGCTTCCATGGGTGCTGATTATGTAACCAAGTAATATGAAATCTTTTACAAGTTCAATCTTTTCTCCATTTATCATGATGCTGTTTATTGGTCTAGTTATGAGAATTTTTGTTTGCTTTGTGTTGAGATATAATCCATACTTCAGACTGTGTCTTTAATCTTCATCAATAAGTGCTTCAAGTCATCCTCACTTTAAGCAAGCAAAATTATGTCATCTGCATATTGCAGGTTGCTAATGAGTCTTCCTCCAATCCTGATGCCACTCTCTTCTTCGTATAGTCCAGCTACTCAGATTATTTGCTCAGTATACAGATTGAAAAAGTATGGTGAAAGGATACAACCCTGACATCCTCCTTTCCTGATTTTAAACTGTGCAGTATCCCCTTGTTCTGTTCAAACAACAACCTCCTGTTCTATGTACATTTAATGAGCACAATTAAGTGTTCTGGAATTCCCATTCTTCTCAATGTTACCCATAATTTGTTTTGATCCACACAATCCAATGCTTTTGAATAATAGATAAAACACAAGTAAACATCTTTCTGGTATTCTTTGCTTTCAGTCAAGATCCATCTGACATCAGCAATGATATGATTCATTCCACATCCTGTTCTGAAAACAGCCTGAATTTCTGAAAGTTCTCTGTCAATATAATGCTGTAACTGTTTTTGAATTATTGTCACCAAAATTTCACTTGTGTGTGATATTAATGATATTGTTCGATAATTTCCACATTCTGTGGGATCACTTTCTTTGGAATAGGTACAAATATGGATCTGTTCCAGTCAATTGTCCAGGTAGCTGTCTTCTAAATTTCTTGTCACAGAAGAGCACAGCATCTGTTTGTTGAAACATCTGGCTGGGTATTCCGTTGTTGTGCCCAGGTTATGAAGGAGTTGTTTGGCGCGAGGAATTTGCTAACACACGACAATGCAAAAGCAAAAGGAAAGTTTATTAACTAGCTTGAGTTAGGGTCCCTGCTCTCACCAAGTCAATGGCTTGAGCAAAAGACCTCGTGCTCTTTCATTACCACATATTTATAGAAAAAATATAGGGTGGAGTAGATAATTGGTTTTTAGGACAGGGGTTTGGGAAGTTGGAAGGTGGGTTGGAATCCCCTGGCTTCAAAGGTGAGCGAGAGACTTTGTTGGAGCCATGCAGAACTCTCTGATATGTGCAAAATCCAGGGGGAGGGGGTGAGACCAGGCAGAACTCTCTGATATGTGTGAAATTTAGGGGGAGGGGGTAAGACCAGGCAGAGCTTGAGGTATGGGAAATCTCCACATTAAAGGCTTCTGGTTAAAGATCTACCTGGAGGCATTAGGACTCAGCATGGGAAGTGTTAATCTCCACATTAAAGGTTTCTGGTTAAAGATTTCTCAGGCCTCACATTTCCCCCTTTTTTGTTATGTATATGAGGAATCATTCTCTTGTACAGCATCAGAACTCTAATTACCTGAGAGAGTAGGTACTTCTCAGAACATTATTTTTTGCGCTACTCCTAACAGAAATTTTCTCCAGGCGGACAATTTTAGTAATTAGGAGTTCTTCAGTTGCTTACAGAAAATTTCACTTTGGAGTTTATAAAGGCTTATGGGTGGCAAAGTTACACTAAGTAATTTACTACACTGCAGGTTACCCCCTGGCTTTTCTAGCTATTATTTCTTTTATACTTCAAAAATTCACATCTCTTTCACCATCAGTTTAAGAATAACCACACCTATGGAAATGTGTAAGCCAGCTACTTCATGCCTTTATCTCCCCCCATTTTAAATAGTTAATTTCTAATTTGCTCATCCCTATCAGACCAGTACTCTGAGGAAGCGTGATCCTTTTTCTCTGGAGAATCTTCTGTTCTGCTTGGAAACTTCAGGTATGTGGATCCATAAATAAGCAAAGTCCAGCTTAGCAAAAGCTATTAAATTGCAGTAACTTAACACTATCTGTGTTAATCATCTTCTTCTAGCTATTCCAGCTAGGTCATGGGTACTAGTTGCTAAGTTTGGGAGTTACATTCTTCTTTTCACTTCAGATTAGCTAGCACCTTCTGTCACATCTTCAGTTCTCAGGGACTATTTCAATGCTTGTAGGCTCACAATTCATTGTACTTCAGACCAGCTAGCTCTTCTTATCTCCAGCTCCT
>NW_006922460.1:290898-291454 GCF_000298275.1 Orycteropus afer afer
AGGTCAGGTTGCTGGATGTGCGTGATGGTGCTGCTATAGGAGGTAATGACCTGGGTTGTTTCCTCATGCTCACAGTCCTGGTTGATAATGATGGGTCACAGGCACATGCGGTGGGGAAGGGGGGCCCACAGTGGGCACTCTCAACTGCTGCTTCCACTGAGCATGGTGCTCCTTAACTTGCTGCAACAATCCCCGTTGACGTTCCAACTCCACTTCAGCGTAGGCGGATCACCTCACGGGTGAGGCTGGCGGGGTCATTATCAAGAGAATTGTTTGAGGGAGGCCTGATAGATGTTGGGTGTGTCTAGAAGAAGAGAAGGAGCAGGGCATTCCAGGCTACAAAGAGGACAGTGCCCCACAGTACAATCTCTGCAGACTGCTTCTTCAGCATCCTGGTTTTAGGTCAAGCAAAGAGTACTAAATTCAGCTTGTTTTTTTTTCTTTGCTGCACTTCCCCCATCTCCACTCAGGTGGATCCAGGTGGTTACAAGCAAGTAACATACAAGTTTACTATTCACTGGTTTTCTTTAACTTTCAGTTCTGGGAGGGGTTTTTC
>NW_006922460.1:292794-304287 GCF_000298275.1 Orycteropus afer afer
GACTTTCAATATCTTTTGGGTGAAATTAAACAAGTAAAATAATCATTAAGTGCTTCCAGTTATTAAAACAAAACAGTGCTAATACATCAGTGCATGCACACACGTATACATATTTAGTTAATATATCAAAATGACTTAAAAACAAATATTCTAGTATTTTAAAGATTTGTTAAAACTAAAAGATTTGAGAGGAGACACAGTATGTTCGATTGTACCTTTCATGCATCCTTTTTGTTAAAGGCTTCATTTAAAATTATGTTAACACCAGCTTGAACTCCTTGGTTTCTATAGAGAGCCCATTATCTTTCAAAACAGATTTCCGGGTTTCCATTTGGATTCTTTCACATTCCTCAGTGGTGAACAAAAGCTGCAATAGCTGCTGACAATCATCCTAAGTGGGGTTATGAGTAAACAATATAGAATTTAACAATTAATTAGGTTTTGGGGATTTTTAGAAAAGGGGCCATTTTGCGCTTTCCAGTTATACAGGTCTGATGTTGAAAACGGTCAGTACTGCCAGGTCCTGCTTCTGTCCTCATGGGGCGGGCCAACCGCTCTGAGAGGCAGCGCCTGGACAGCAGACGATGTAGCTTCAGCATCCTGAGAGCCCCTCTGGCGTGGGCGGAGACCAGAGGCTGGGCCCGTAATGACAGGTGGCATGCTTGGAGCATTCATTCCATTCCCTCCTGACACTTGTGGAACCTGGAGAGGGTGGGGAGGTGGCAGCGGGACACAGGGAGGTGGAGACATGCTGCTTTCCAGATCCATCAGATCGGGGTCAGCCTGAGAATCAGATAAAACTGGTGGAACAGCAGCTCAGGACCCAGGTCGTCTTGGCTTCTCCTTTTTGCTAGTCCCGAGTGAGGATGTTAATACCTTAACAGAGAGGTTGGGAAGAAAAGGTTTTAGTCATGAGGGGCGGGTTAGTCACTATATATTGCCACACTAAAATGTAAGGAAATTGGTCCGGGCGCCCACAGGGGCCTGGCACTTGGACTCAGTCGAAAACGGCTGCGATCACCTTTCCATCCAGTGAGCCTTCTGGCAGCCATTCAGGAGTGGGCCATTCTGAAGAGCAAAAAGTTATTAGTTTATTTTTCTTAATTATTACAGACAAATTAGATCCTCTGGTTTTAAGCTCTGAAAAATGTTCAACCATCAGAGACAGAGGGGTAGTCTGTTTCTGTCCCATTTCAACCTCCTTCAAGGAAACACAGAACAAATAAAAGACAGTGGCCACACAACCAAAACAAACAGCACAATTATCCAACACCCAGAAGAGATCTCGTTCCAGCACCACAGATTGGAGGGGCCTCTCCCCTTCCCTGAAGTGGGCTGCTCTTACCCAGAAAAAGCTCCCACAGCCTGCCCGTGAGTGGAGAAAAGGCTCTTTTCCCCACTCATTCGGCGCATCCGCTGATTACCAGTCTTTCCTGATAGACTAGTGCCCCCCACGCAAAAGGGCGTATCTAGTCCTGCCAGCCTTTCCTGAAACTTTCCTACTATCGCAGACAGCCTCACTCGCTCCGAATCCTCCTTTCCCGGCCAACGCACCAAATGTTGTGCCCAGGTTATGAAGGAGTTGTTCGGCACGAGGAATTTGCTAACACACGACAATGCAAAAGCAAAAGGAAAGTTTATTAACTAGCTCGAGTTAGGGTCTCTGTTCTCACCAAGTCAATGGCTTGAGCAAAAGACCTCGTGCTCTTTCATTACCACATATTTATAGAAAAAATTATAGGGTGGAGTAGATAATTGGTTTTTAGGACAGGGGTTTGGGAAGTTGGAGGGCGGGTTGGAATCCCCGGGCTTCAAAGGTGAGCGAGAGACTTTGTTGGAGCCATGCGGAACTCTCTGATATGTGCGAAATCCAGGGGGAGGGGGTGAGACCAGGCAGAACTCTCTGATATGTGAGAAATTTAGGGGGAGGGGGTGAGACCAGGCAGTGGTTGAGGTATGGGAAATCTCCACATTAAAGGCTTCTGGTTAAAGATCTACCTGGAGGCATAAGGATTCAGCATGGGACATGTTAATCTCCACATTAAAGGTTTCTGGTTAAAGATTTCTCAGGCCTCACACCATCAATTCCTGAAGCCTGGTTCTTCACCAATTCCTTCAGTGCAGCTTTGACTTTTCCTTCAATATCATTGGCTCTTAATCACATGCCATCTACTGAAATGGATAAACATCAACAAATTCTTTTTGGTACACTGACTCTGTGTACTCCTTCTATCTTTTTTTTTTTTTTTTTTTTTTTCTACATAATTCAATATTTTTCCCATAGAATCTTTCAATATTCCAACTGGAGTCTTGAATTTTTTCTTCAGTTCTTTCAGCTTAAGAAATGCTGACTGTGTTCTTCTGTTTTGGTGTTCTAACTCTAGGTCATTGCACATTTCATTATAATAATTGGCTTTTTCTTCTGGAGCTGCTCTTTGAAATCTTCTGTTCTACTCTTTTATCTTGTCATTTCTTCCATTTTCTTTAGCTACTCTACATTCAAGGGAAAGTTTCAAGACTCTTCTAACAACGATTTTGGTCTTTTCTTCCTTTCCAGTATTTTTAATGACCTTTTATTTTTTTTCAAAGATGATATTCTTGATGTCATCCCACAATTCTTCTGCTTTTCAGTCACTGGTATTCAATGCATCAAATCTATTCTTTAGATGGTCTATAAATACAGGAGGGATATAATCAAGGTCATATTTTGGTTCTCATGAACTTCTTTTAATTATCTTCAGCTTCAATTTGAATTTGCAGTTGATGGTCTGTTCCACAATCAGCTCCTGGCCTTGTTTTGGCAAAAAATATTGAGCTTTTCCATTTTCTCTTTCCACAGATATACTTGTTCTGATTTTTATGTACTCCATCTGGTGAAGTCTGCATGTATAGCCATTGTCTGTGTTGTTGAAAAAAAGTATTTGCAATGAATAAGTCATTGGTCTTGCAAAATTCTATCTTGTGATCACCAGTGTTATTTCTATCACCAAGGCCAAAATTTCCAACTACCCGTGATTCTTCTTTGTTTCCAACTTTTTCTTTCCAATCACCACTGATAATCAATACATCTTGATTGCATGTTCAGTCAATTTCAGCTGCAGAAGTTGGTAAAAATCGTCAGTGCCCTCATCTTTGGCTTTGATGGTTGATGCATAGATTCGAATAATTCTAATATTAACTGGTCTTCGTTGTAGGTGTATGGATATTTTCCTATCACTGACTGCATTGTACTTCAGTATAGATTTTGAAACATTCTTTGTGATGATGAGTGGGACACCATTCCTCTTCAATTTGTCATTTCCATCATGGTAGGAGCATATTTCCTGCTCCTAATCTTGACTTGTACTCTGTTTCTTAATAAGCCACTAACTGTAAGTATGACCTGTGAGTTCTCTGGCAAATGCAATGAATTATCAAAACCATAAGAAAAGTACAGAGTGCTGTAGAGGAGAGAGCTTCTGTTAGAATTGGTATAAGGTCAGAGAGTAAGGTTTTTCTGACCTCTCCTTCATAAGAATCAGCCTTGGGCCTATCTTTATTTTTATTACCTCCATGAAGGTGCACAGATTTGGACGCTATTACTATTACTACTTCCACCAATTTACACTGTGTTAAATATTAAAAGATAGAAATTCTATAAACCAAAGCTCTTTGTGGTCATTAATCATATTTTAGAGGGCAAAGGAATCTGGAAACCAAAAGTTTTGAAAACAATTGGTGTAATATAATGCACATTTTAAAGTTATTTTTAACTTAAGTAGAAGAGATAAATTAGGCTCTTTCAAATTGAGTTGCTTAAAAAATTATCACACTTTAATTTGAAACAGTAAAATATATTAGTAATAATTAATGATGATAATAGTTATCAAAACCATTTTCTTATTCTTTTGACAAGAGAAAATAATGTCATTTAAAAAGTTCCAAAATTCAAAATTTCCTTCTTTAGAGAAAAAAGAAATCTAACATTAAATCTTAAACTATATACTAAACCCAAAAATCATTTGCTTAGTTGTGTGCTTTGAGAAAGTATAACCAAATGTGAAGAAAAAAAATAAAATTTATCATAAGTTTAGTAATTACTTAAATATAATATTGTATGTTATTCATGTCAATGTTCTATCCTTTCGTCATACTTATTCATCTGCATGCTGAGTAAATAATCTGAGAAGGTGGACTGTATTAAGAATGCAGCATCATGATTAAAGGAAGACATTAAAAACCTGAGCTATGCAGATGTATAAGTTTTATGGCTGAAAGTGAAGAGGACTTGAATAATTTACTGCTAAAGATCAGACTACAATGTTCAGTATGGATTTCACCTCACCATAAAGAAAGGTCTTTCATAAGACCAATTAGCAACACTACAATAAAAGGAAAAAAAAATCTTGACATTGGCAAGGATTTCACTTTACTTGGATCCACACTCAATGCCCATGGAAGCAGCAGTCAAGAAATCAAACAACATATTCCATCAGGCAAATCTGTTGTAGAAGATTTCTTTAAAGCGTTAAAAACCAAAGATGTCACTTTGCAGACTAAAGTGTGCCTGATCCTAGTCGTGGTATTTTCAGCTTCCTTTCAGACATGCAAAAGCTGGACAATGAATAAGAAAGACTGAAGAAGAGTTGAGGCATTTGAATCGTGGTGTTGGCAATGAATATTGAAGGTATTATGGACTTCCAGAAGAATGAAGACATTTGTCTCAGAAGAAGTACAGTCAAAATACTCCTTGGAAGCAAGGATGATTAGACTTCATCTCATGTACTTTGGACATATTATCATGAGGAACTAGTCCCTGGAGAAGTTTACCATGCTTTGTAAAGTAGAAGGTCAGTGAAAAAGAGGAAGACACTTACTGAGATGGATTGACACAGCAACTGCAACAATGGGCTCAAACAGCAATGATTCTGAGGATGGCAAGGGCCAGTTAGTATTTCATTTTGATATGTATAGGGCTGTTATGAGTCAGAACTGACTCCATAGTACCTAACAACAACAACAATGTCATTCAATAGAGCTTCAGTATTTTTACAAAAGCTATGCTAAATTACAACGGAATACCCAGTGAACATAATTACAGAGAACTCAAGTTTTATTCTCAACTCTAGTAATTGATCCTACAGTCAGATTTATTCTACAGTTGCAGAAGTCAATGGCATTTACAACTAGAATAAATTAAGGGAAATGAAGAGGAAAATTGTGTTCTGTGTAACATTTAGTTCATTATAGACTTATACAACTATGTCAATCCATGTTCATCAATAGAAGTTATGGTGCTTACAGACATAATTGAATGAAAATATTATCTCCAAGAAATATCATACATTATACAAGCTGTGGATAGACAACATTATTGTATACTATACCTTTGTATTTTAATATAAAGAGAAAATTTGAAATTATACTCTGTAGCTCTGGGGAAGCATTTCCATAAGGATTGACATTTCTTTTTAGAAATTATATTGTGCTTATCTTTTCAGCTAGGTTAATTGGAGTCCCCATGTTTAATTCAATAGATTATAAATAAATTCTTGATGAAACTACTGTTATGATTTATGGTTTCTAATTTGAAATGCAAGATTATTACTTACTAAGAGATGTACATAATATTTACAAGGAGCTGATCATCATCACCATTACCATCACAATAATAGTAATAATTGTAGAAATATTGTCAACTTTTTGCAAGGTCTGCCATGAGGCAGAATCCTTTCTTTCATGAGACAATCTCTTTTCTTCAAGAGGAAGCAGGTCAGAGTAATAAATCAGCACCTAATCCAGGTTAAATTGTGATGTTATAATCAATTTAATTATCATTTAATATATATTTTCTCTTTATTGACTGACTGTTGTACAATAATTAATATATATTTTCTCTTTATTGACTGACTTTTGTACAACTCTAAATTGTAAGATAATACAATGGTCTAAAAAGTATTAGAATTTTCCTACTTTATAACAATCTCACTTTACTTTACAAACACACTTCTTTAATCATTATTATTTTTTAAATGTCTAAAAGTTATATTTAATTTCTTATCAAGTCTGTTTCATAATTCTTCATAGACTCCACTTTCATGTGGATATATTCAAATATGTGTTTTTATTACATATATACAATGAGGTTTCATTCCTGGTAAAAGAATTCAGTCTGAATACAAGGCTTGTAAATATAAGAAACATTTTTGAGGGAAATAACTGAAAAAGAATTTTAAAATGAAATTGGAAGTAAAAGTGGTGGGCAAGGAACACTTCTGACAGGCTTTTTTTTTTTTTTAACAGAATTTCAGTACTCTAACTCTCAGTTCACTCCTTTTATCATCAGGAAAAATATGAGTTGTAGGTTGAGAAATGACAGAGATATCTGTACAACATTTGACTTACTAAAAAAAAATCTAGATATATGCAAATACAGAAACACAATTATTAATGCATAAAAATATGGTTCAAACCCACCAGCCACTCCACAGGAAGAAGATGAGGCAAACTATTTCCATAAAGATTTACATCCTTGAAAACACCATGAAGGTCTCCATAAGTTAGGATAGACTCAATGGCAGTAGGTTTTGTTTTTAATGGACCTCTGGTGGAGTACTCAGCTTTTCAAACCAACCAGCTGCTCAATAGGAGGCAGATGAGGCAATTTACTTCCAGAAGGATTTAAAGCCTTGAAAACTCAGTAGGGATCAATAGGAGTTGGAATCAACTTGATGGCAGTGGTTTTTTGGGGGTGAGTAAAATACATTTAATACCTAAACTTGTGAATCTTTTTGGTACAGTGACTCTGTATATTTGTTTCATCTTCTTTTGATGGAACCTGTATCGTTCACTATTTTGCCCATAGAATCCTTCAATTTTGCAAGTCAAGGCTTGATTTTTTTTCCTTCAGTTCTTTCAGTTTGAGAAATGCCAAACGTGGTCTTCCTTTTGGTTTTCTATCTCCAGGTCTTTGAGCATTTCATTATAATACTTTACTTTGTCTTCTCGAGCTGTCCTCTGAAGTCTCCTGTTCAGTCATTTTATTTCAGCATTTCTTCCACTCTCTTTAGCTACTCCATGTTCAAAGGCAAGTTTCAGAGTCTGTTCTGACATCTATTTTAGTCTTTTCTTCCTCTCCTGTCTTTTTAATGGCCATTTTCTTTCTTCATACTGATGACAAAAGACTACAGTCTTTAGTGTGGATTACATCTCAACATAAAGAAAATAAAAATACTCACAACTGGAGCAATAAGCAACATCATGATAAATGGAAAAAGATGGAAGTTGGCAGGGATTTCATTTTACTTGGATCCACAATCAACACCTTGATTATATCCCACCTGAATTTAAAGACTAAAACAGCAGTCAGGAAATCAGACATCAAATTGCACTGGGCAAATTTGCTGCAAAAGACCTCTTTAAAACATTAAGAAGCAAAGATGTCACTTTGAAGACTAAGGTGCATCTGACCCAAGCCATGGCATTTTCAATAACCTCATATGCATGTGAAAACTGGACGCTGAATAAGGAAGACCAAAAAAAAAGTTGATGCCTTTGAATTATGGTATTGACAAAAAATACTGAAAATACCTTGGCTTACCAGAAGAACAAACAGAACTGTCCTGGAAAGAGTGCAACCAAATGGTCCTTGGAAGTGAGAATGACCAGAATAGCAAGTATTTTGACAGTGGCAGAGGAGCAGGCAGTGTTTCATTCTGTTGTACGTAGGGTCACTGTGAGTCAGAGCTCACTCATCACTGTGAGTCAGAGCTTACTCAACAGCATCTAACAAAAATAGTAGCAAACATGTATTTGCAAATATATGTATGTGTATGCATACATGGAATCTCTGGGTGTGCAAATGGTTAACTGACTCAGCTGTTAATAAAAGATTGGCAAGTCAAGTCCACCCAGAAGCACCTGAGAAGAAAGGCCTGATAATAGGTTCAAAGCTCAATCATTGAAAACTCTACAAAGCACAGTTCTACTCTGACACACCCACGTGTTGCCATAAATCGGAATTGACCAGACAACAACTGTTAATGTGGATAAGAATATATCTGATTCTTATTATTCCTGATAATTAAGTTCTATAAGCTTTATGGACACTGAATTGGTAAATATTGGCATTCCTCTTAGGGGAAATAGAGATGAGTTTTTTAGAAGTCACTGGTTATGAAACGTGTATCAGTCAATCAATACATAACTTTAGTTTATGTATGTTTCTGTTTAAAGTTACCTTATTAATATATATTATTGATCCATTGACATCATGGTATTATACTGGTAACTACAGTCTAAGTAAAGTTTCTAACACTAATCTGTCAGTTTGTTGTACTGTGGTGACTTGTGAATTGCTGTTAAGCTGGAAGATATGCTCCAATATTTCAAATACTATTAGAGTCACCAATGGTGGACTGATTTCAGTGGAGCGTATAGACTAAGACAGATGAGGAAGAAGGATGTGGTTGTCCATTTCTGAAAATATTGTCCGCTGAAAACATTATGAATAGCAGGAAAATATTGTCTTACATACCTAAAAAAAAAAAAAAAAAACCACCAAACTCATTGCAATTGAGTTGATTTGACTCAAAGCAGCCCCTTCTTGGGTTTCTGAGGTGATATCTCTATGGAAGTAGATTGCCCAATCTTCCTTCTGAGGAGTGGCTGGTGGGTTTGAACCACCAGCCTTCTGGTTAGCAGTGAAATTCCCTAGGTACTATACCACCAGAGTTTCCATTGTAGGCATTAGTGGCCTGAAATGTAGTGGTAAAGGACATTTTGGATTGGATAATCATAGGGTCTACTATACTAGAAATGACAAACTAAAGAACAATGTTGTCACACTCATCATCAGAAATAACATTTCAAGATCTATCCTGAAGTACAAGGTGTAAGTGATAGGATAATATTCATACAGCTACAAGAAAGACCATTTAGTATGAATATTATTCAAATTTATACACCAAACACTAAAGCTAAATGTGGAGAAATTGAAGATTTTTACCAACTTCTGCAGTCTGAAATTGACAAAGCATGCAATCAAGGTACATTTATAATTATTGCTGATTAGAATGCAAAAGTTGGAAATAAAGAAGAAGCATCAATAGTTGGAAAATATAGCTTTGGTTGGAGAAATAATGCCAGACATCACATGATAAAATTTTGCAAGACCAAAAACTTACTCATTGCAAAAACCTTTTTTCAGGAACATTGTTATGTGTCATCGAGTCAGCCCCGACTCATAGCGACCCCTCCTTGGGTTTCCGAGGCAGTATCACTACGGAAGTAGGATTGCCCAACCTTCCTTCCGAGTAGCGGCTGGTGGGTTTGAACCACCAGCCTTCTGGTTAGCAGGCAAATGTCTTAACCACTATAATGGTGACTATATACATGGACTTTACCAGATGGAACACAAAGGAATCTAACTGACTACATCCGTGGAAAGAGATGATGGAGAAGCTCAATATCTTACATCAGAACAAGGCCAGGGGCTGACTGTAGAACATGTCATCGATTACTAATATGCAAGTTTAAGCTGAAGCTGAAGAAAATTACAAGCCCACAAATGCCAAAATATGACCTTGATTATATCCGATCTGAATTTAAAGACTAAATTTAGAGACAAGATTTGACCCATTGAACAGTAATGACCAAAGACCAGACATGTTGTGGGATGACATCAAGGACACCATACATGAAAACAGCAAAAGGTCATTGAAAGACAGAAAGAAAAGAAAAGACAAAAATGGATGTCAGGAAAGACTCTGAAACTTTCTCTTTACCATAGAGTTGTTGTTGTTGTTGCTTTGTGCCGTCAATTCAGACCTGACTCATAGCAACCTCTCCTTGGGTTTCCGAGGCAGTATCACTACGGAAGTAGATTGTCCCACCTCCCTTCCGAGGAGTGGCTGGTGGGTTTGAACCGCCAGCCTTTTGGTTAGCAGTCAAGTGCCTTAGGCACTATGCTACCAGAGCTCCCATACCATAGAGTAGCTAAAGCAAATAGAAGAAAAGATGAAGTAAAAGTATTGAACCAAACATTTTAAAGGGTGGCTTAGGAAGACAAGGTAAAATACTATAATGAAATGTGCAAAGACCTGGAGTTAGAAAATCAAAAGGGAACAACATGCTCAACATTTCTCAAGCTGAAAGGACTCTAAAGAAAAAATTCTAGCCTCAAGTTGCAATATTGAAGGACTTTGTGAGCAAAATATTGAATGATGCAGGAAGCATCAAAAGAGGTGGAAGGAATACTCAGAGTCACTGAACCAAAAAGAATTGATTGACGTTCCACCGTTTCAGGAGGTAGCATATGATCCAAAAAAAAAAAAAAAATGGTATTGAAGGAAGAAGTCCAAGTTGCACTGAAGGAATTGGTGAAAAACAAGACTCCAGGAATTAAGACGATATCCACTGAAGTGTTTTAATAAATGGATGTAACACTGGAAGACTTCACTCATTTATTCCAACAAATTTGGAAATAGCTTCCTGGCTAACTGATTGCAAGAAATTCATAGTTATGCCTGTTTCAAAGAAAAATGATCCAACAGAATTTAGAAATTAGCAAACAGTAAAATTGATAGCACATGCAAGGGATATTTTACTGAAAATAATTCAAGAAAGGTTGCAGAAGTACCTCAACAAGAAAGTGGAAGAAATCCAAGCTAGTTTCAGAAGAGTATCTGGAATAAGAGATATCACTGCTGATGTCAGATGGATCTTGACTGAAAGCAAAGAATACCAGAAACATATTTTCTTGTGTTTTATTGACTATGCGAAAACATTCGACTTTGTGAATCATAAAAAATTATGTATAGCATTACGAAGAATAGGAATCCCAGAACACTTAATTGTGCTCATGAAGAAACTGAACATAGATGAGGAGCAGTCATTTGAGCAGAACAAGGGGACACCGTGTGGTTCAAAATCAGGAGAGATGTGGGTCAGGGTTGTACCCTTTCACCATAGTTATTCAATCTGTAGGCTAAGCAATAATCCTAGAACCAAGACTCCATGAAGAAGAATGTGGCATCAAGATTGGAGGGAGACTCATTAATAACCTGAGATATGCAGATGATACAACCTTGCTTGCTGAAAGTGAAGGGGACTTGAAACATTTAGTGATGAAGATCAAAGACTATAGCCTTCAGTAGGAATTACACCTCAATTTAGGGGTTGTTTTGAGTCAGGTCTCACTCGATGACATATAACAACAACAACATAACATAAAGAAAACAAAATTCTTACAATTGGACAAATAAGTAATATCATGATAAATAGAGAAAAGACTGAATTGTCAAGGATTTCATTTTATTGGATCCAAATAAACACCCACAAAAGCAGCAGTCAAGAAATCAGATGATATCTCGCATGGGACAAATCTGCTGCAAAAGTCCTACTGGTTTGTTGTCCAGGTTTGTTGGTCCAATAGAGCCTGGTGGAACCACTGAGACTATGGCCCCTAGCTGCCCTTCAGGTCTGGAATTGAACCCACACCTGTGGTTTCCAGCC
>NW_006922460.1:304452-306762 GCF_000298275.1 Orycteropus afer afer
TGTGGTAAACTGTGGTCAATGACATGAGACAAAGTATATGTGAACTGCTGTATGGAGAGTGAATTTGCTCTGTAAATCTTCACCCAAATCACAATAAAATAAATAAATAAATAAATAAAAGAAAATATATCCTATGCATCTTTAACATTTATAATTATTTTTATTATCAAATCTAGGGTTATAAGTGGAAATACAAGTATATTCTGCATATGATATTATTTAGACACTTAAAATATACAAAGCTGTTTAAAATAGGCTTAAAAAGCTATGTTAATAATTTAATTATTGTTATAAATGTTTTAACAACTCAGAAAAGCACTTTAAAAGGAGCTCTGGGGGCGCAGTGCCTAAGGCATTTGACTACTAACCAGAGAGTTGGCAGTTAAAAACCCACCAGCTGCTCCACAGAAGAAAGATGAGGCAATCTATTTCTATAAAGATTTACCACCTCGGAAACCCAATAGGGGTAGTTAGTACTTTATTTAAGATATCAATCTTTATAAGTCCATCACAAGGAAATCTTCAGCCCATCAGTTTCCTAACGTATGTTAGAATTGCTGCTATAGGTTGCATGATGCTGTGAAACAAATAGTTTCAACTAGATGATTGGGCCACTTTCAGTTGCACCAAAAATTACTCTATTCCATTTGAAGAACAGAATGGAAGAGGAGGATAATGGCATGGCTAAACAACAATTTATAATATTTTATCACTTAATTGCCTGAAGAACTTCTCATCATATTATGTTTCCCAAAAAAGGAATGATAGACATTTTATTTAAGAAAAGGCCATTATTTTAATAAAAGTGGGTGATTTTATTCGTAATAATAGATCAGAAGTTGAAAGTACAATTTATCTTACTATTCTTATTACCACATAGTTCAAATTATTTTCTCAATTACTTATAAAAATTTTTGAAAGTTGTCTTGTATTTTTTTAGGAAATATAATTTGATATACGATTAACTGAGTGGCAAAAGATCATTAAGTACATTCAACTATCAATGAATGGAGGACCAAGAAGCAACTTATTTAGCTGATTAAATATTTTTAGATGAAAACAATTCTGTGGAATAAATGTCTTTTAATAACTCAAAGTCAATATGCAATGGTTTGCAATCAAGTGTCTACTGTAAACAGCTGGGAGAAATCATATGTTTTGTGGTAGCAAAATAAATATAATCTGAATTTCAATAACCAAGAAGAATAATAGAGCATATGAATAAAATAATTAGACATCTAAATACTTCATTACTTTGAACGCTACTTTATGGGAAAAATTCTGAAGTTCATTTATAATTTGGTTATTTGTAGTCATCAAGTTAAAGCCATTACTTCTTGGTGCCCTTTTGCCAGTAAGAAAAGAGCAACCATTAAAATGCCTCTCTTTGTGACTTTGGTCAGCTTCTGTGACTGAAAAAAGGAAAGGAAAGGAAACAAAACCTCAGTTAAAGATAACAGAACCCCACAGAATCCAAGGACAAAGCAGGTACCTTGCTGTTGTAGAAAAATGCCTTTTTACAAAATTGATTTAGTGTAGAGTTTTCAAGGAGGAAAAAAAAAGTGTAAAGAGACTTGTAAGAAGAGCTTTATAGAGTGGTTGGTAAAGAAACTGGTAGACCTTTAATTTTAATTAGTGAGAAAATAGGGGCCTTTGTAGCATAATAGGAAACATTTAAATTTGAAATTGATTGAAAATCAATCAACAATTAAGGTTCACAGAAACACACAAATCAAGAAGAATAAAAATAGAACAACCCACTATGAACATGCTAAATTATAACTGGAACAAAGTGGATTTGATAAGTCCCAGTATACATGTAAGTTAGAAAATAAGCATCTGAAACTAACAGGGCTGGCTATGGAGTCCAACCCAGTGCAAAGTGACAAGAGGGACGTAGACAGAAAGGCAAGGGTAACGCAGCAGTGACTTGAAGATGATTGCATCATCATTGCCACACGCAGAGAATCATGGCCCAACCGAGTTGACATATAACCTAACCATCACCTGTTCTTTTAAGAAATATCTCTATGGAATCAAATTGACAACAACTACTTGAAAGATTAGATTAGAATGTTAGGGAGCAGTGAGATTATGTTAATGGGGCAGAACAACTCAGAAAAGGAGGCTGAGAATAGTTGTACAACTTGCAGAATGTAATCAATATCAATAAATTTTACAAGTAGAAACTGCTGAATTGGTCTATGTTTTTCTGTGAATATTTTCAATAACAAGAACAAAAAAGAAATTATAGATATTCATATTGGAAAAAAAAAAAAGATGAAGCCTTTACAATGACACGTAAGGCCC
>NW_006922460.1:323475-331738 GCF_000298275.1 Orycteropus afer afer
TTATGGAGAATATTAAGAAGAATGGGAATCCCAGAACATTTAATTGTGCTCATGAGGAACCTGTACATAGACCGGGAGGCTGTTGTTTGAACATAACAAGGGGACATTGCATGATTTAAAGCCAGGAAAGGAGTGCTTCAGGGTTGTATTATTTCACTATACTTATTCAGTCTGTATGCTGAGCAAATTATTCAAGAAGCTGGACTATTTGAAGAAGAGTGTGGTATCAGAGTTGGAGGAAGAATCATTAACAACCTGTGATATATAGACAACACAACCTTACTTGCTGAAAGTGAAGACGACTTGAAGCACTTACTGATGAAGATTAAAGACTGTGGTCTGCCGTATGGATTACACCTCAACATAAAGAAAATGACAAATGGACTAGTAAGCAGCATCATGATAAATGGAGAAAAGATTGAAGTTGTCAAGAATTTCATATTACTTCTTTCCACAATCAACACCAATGGAAGCAGCAGTCAAGAAATCAGATGATGTATTGCACTGGACAAATCTGTGCAAAAAAGCTCTTTGGAGTGCTGAAGATCAAAGATACTTCTTTGAAGACTAAGGTGTGCCTGATTCAAGCCAGAGTATTTTCAATAGACTCATATGCATGTGAGAGCTGGACAATGAAAAAGGAAGACCCAAGAAGAGTTGATGGTTTTGAGTTGTGCTGTTGGTGAAGAAGGCTGAAAATACCATGGACTGCTAAAAGAACTAACAAATCTGTCCTGCAAGAACTGCAGCCAGTATGCTCCTTGGAAGAGAGAATGATCAGACTTTGTCTCACCTTCTTTGATCATGTTGTCAGAAGGGGCTATTCCCTGGAGAAGAATATCATGCTTGGTAAAGTGGAGGGTCAATATTTTCTGATCCTTCTGCTGCTGCTCTCATATGGAGATATTTGTACAGTAGGATTCTGCTGCTCCTGAGATAGGGTACTCAGAAGAGTGTATGGGTTGTTCCTGGGGATTGTGAGTTCAGTTTTTGACATGAGCTTGAGGACCAGAGAGACAGCCCAAGAAGATAGGTAACACATAGCTAGAGATACACATGTTGTTCAGGGAGAGGGGTAAAAGCTCCAAGCTCCAGCCTGCCAGTATACCTGAGGTCTCAGTGGGTGAGAGAATCAATAGAGTGAAGAGAGAGAGACAGCAGGTGTGAAGAGAATGTTCATGTTCAAGGAGTTGGCAAAGAAGAGGCTTTACCAAGGAAAGGGCAGTCAGAGATATGGGTAGAGAACTCCAAAGATACCTGAATTAAAAAAAAAAAAGAGAGAGAGAGAGAGAAGACACATTTTAATTTTCAAGGACGAGGTAGTCAACGGTGTTGAATGCTATAGTAGGGTGAGGGCTGCCAAGGTTCTTGGCTTTTGTTGTTCAAGAAGATAATGGTGTCCTACCCTAGGGAGAAGCACCCCTAAGATCAATCGTCAACCATAAGACGTCAGAGGGATAGCATTCACAGAGGGAAAGCTGGACAGACAGGAATTCATAGATATTAAGGCACAGGGAGGAAGCAGTTAGGTGGGGAGAGGGGAGTAGAGTTTTTTATTGTTGGGGATTGTAATCGGGGCTATGAAATCAAATGTGCATAACTATTGAATGTACAACAAATCTGCTTTGCAAATTTGTACCCAAAGAACAATAAAAATTAAAAAAAGAAGAAGAAGAAGAATAAAGTACAGGGTCAGTGAAAAACGGGAAGGTGTTCAATAAGATGGATTGACAGAGTGGCTAAAATGATAGGCTCGGGTATCAGCAGGACTGTGAGGTTGGTACAGGATCAGGCAGTGTTTCCTTCTGTTGCACATGAGGTCACTGTGAGTTGGAGGCAACTGGACAGGACCTAATAATAACAACAATTAAAGTAATGACAGCAAAATATGAATAACAGCATTGTGATCATTCTCCATATGAATACAATTATATATTCATAAATACAAGAGGGAGCTCTGATAGCATAGTGCCTAAGGCACTTGACTGCTAACCAGAAGGCTGGTGGTTCAAACCACCAGCCACTTCTCAGAAGGAAGATGGGGTAATCTACTTCTGTAGTGATACTGTCTCAGAAACCCAAGGAGGGGTCGCTATAAGTCGGGTCCAACTTAAGGCACATAACAACACCACCATAATACAAGAGTGAGATTATATTGTAATTGGCAGCTTGGACCTTAATTTTAACTTTATTACCCTCAAAACTTTCCCATCTCTAACCTCAGGACTGTATATTACTTCACAAATTAACAATATAGTATATCATAATATATTTAAATAAATAACTCTTAGGGGATATTGAAATATTTTTATTGTTGTCTTACTTCTAACGATGAAATTAATATTCTAATACTATATATTCTTTCTATGTAACTATATATTCTAATAAAAGAACACTAATATGACATCGCTGTGTGAGTTTACATGCAGACTAAATTCATAGTTTTAGAATTTATGAGTCAAACAATATGCTGTTTTGTAGATATTGCCAAATTTCTGGATAGTCTAATGTATATATATTTTCTTACGTGTGTTCACAGTATCATATTTTATAAAGCCATAAAAATATTCAATTCAGTTTTCCTCCTGGACTCTTACAGCTAAATTTTCAACATATTGAACTTTAATCCATCTTAATAATATATAAGTATATATTTGTATGTATATTTGTATTATATATATGTACACCTATATATATATAATGTATATTATATATATAAATACATACATAAATAAATATCTAATGTGATGTGATAAGGAATCCAATTTTATTGGAGAATATTTTCCATCTCCACTTTTTACACTGAGAAATGAATACTAAGCAAGTATGCTTTATAAGTTTCCAGAAGAAAACAGATGGCACGCTTACACTGGGTAATTTGAGGACAGCACAATGAGAAGATTATTTATAAATGTGTGGGCAGAATTTAAGGAAACAAACAAAGGGGAGTGAAGTGACACTAACCTGGTAACTACAATACAGATAAGATCGTTATAGTGTACTGAGGAAGGAGGGAAACTGGGCCTCCATATGATACACAATATCTTAACCTCTGAGGTTTCTCTGCTGTCTTATATCCTTTATGCAATAATTCAGAGAGTCATAGATGAGATCGATTATACCACTAAGGCCTTAAATACCCTTGCCCCAGAACTTTCTGAGATCAGACAGGTGGTGTTTCAGTAGAGAGCAGCTTTTGGCATAATATTGGCCTTTCAAGTCAGATGATTGGGCTGTATCTGTCTTCTTTTCTCTATAAGGATATTTATCATTAGATTTAGGATCCACCTAGATGGTGATGTAGTGCCTAAGGCATTTGACTGCTAACTAGAAGGCTAGTGGTTCAAACCCGCCAGACACTACTCAGAAGGAAGTTTGGGCAATCTACTTCCATACAGATACTGCCTTGGAAACCCAAGGAAGAGTCTCCATGGGTTGAATCAACTCTACAGCAGTGACTTTGGAGTTTAGTTTTAGATAGTGTAGGATGATTTCCTCATCTCAGATCCTTAACTAAAGATCCTTTTTTTCAAATAAGATAGCATTCATATGTTCTGTGTATGAGCATGTGCACATATCTTTTCCGGTGGGAGACAACATTGAAATAACTAAAATATATTACTAAAGAAATTTGTAAAAGAGAAGATTAGAAAATGAGTAACTGCCTGAATATACTTGTATCTGATATTGTAGGCTCGATTTGTAGTAGGATCTATTCTCTTGAGTCTAATCTGAGTTTAGAACTGTTGCATAGGAGCTCTGGTGGCATGGTAGATAAGGCATTTGGCTGCTATCCAGAAAGTCAGTGGTCCAAACCCACCAGCTGCTCTGCAAAAGGAAGATGGGGTGATCTACTTCTGTAAAGATTTACAGCCTCGGAAACCCAATGGAGGTTGCTATGAGTCAGAAGTTGGTAGTGAGGTTTTTTTTTTGTTTGTTTGAAAATGGATACATTCCATTTTGACCCCTTCTTGTGAATTTACATTTCCACCCCAGCTATGCTGAATCAGAATATATATTTCAACAAGTTCCCTAGGTGATCTTATGTATACATAAGAATCACCTATTTATCTATAAGAAATTATCTGAGAATCTTGTTGAAATGTAGATTCTGATTCTGTATATGTGGGGTAGAAATATACATTATCAGCAGGTGTCTCACTGGAATGAAACAGTTTGAAGACCTTGTTTTATTTGACCATGCTTTACTACTGGCTTGTATGTAGTCTACAAGCTCTGATTAAAATAAGTATTTTTTTGCATTGTAGAATTCAAATGTGGGGTATCAGTGTCTCAAATTATGCCATGTAGCCTCAGTCTCACAGGTGACCCAATTAATGATGATTCAACTCAAGCAAAGACAATATAAAGCTGATTGAAAGATATGGCCACAGATACTTAGACCAATAATGATGATCAGGACTGATCATCACTAATAAAATGAGGTGTATCCTTGAAACATAGCTTAAGGATGACCAAAGAAGAGAAGTGAGAAGTGGAAGTCTAAAGAAATACAACTTACAGTACTGTCAGACTGCTTAAGCTCCAACTGTTTTAGCAATAGCTTGCTAAGACTCAAGAAGTTTCAACAACCAATTACATTTTCTGTTAACTTTTGTCATTTAAAAAAATCTTAATTCATAAATATTTTTAAATTTTACTACATTGTCCCCTTGTGGATTCTCTGTGAAGTAGAAAAATGTAGGAACAACAGACTCTATGCTATAAGGATTTGAACCCTGGTTTAAATTGTTGACTTGCTAGATGCTTAGACATTTTTATCTAAGGGTAATTGGTTTCATTACACCACTGGTAACCAAGCATATATCTAAACAACACTAATTTTCTCATCAAATATTGTTTGAAATGCATTGACTAAATCAGAGAGCTGTATGGTGTTGTAATAGAAAATGATACTTATAATGGCAATTGTTGTTGTTGTTATTGTTATGTGCCGTCGAGTCGGCCCCGACTCATAGCGACCCCTCCTTGGGTTTACGAGGCAGTATCACTACGGAAGTAGGATTGCCCAACCTTCCTTCCGAGGAGTGGCTGGTGGGTTTGAACCGCCAGCCTTCTGGTTAGCAGTCAAGTGCTTTAGCCACTATGCTACCAGAGCTCCAAATTAGTCAATGTAAATAACTGATTTAGATTAGATTTTGTGACACATAATTGCATACACACTGCACTCTCCATGTTGGGAAATTTCAAAGTAAAAGTAAATGATCACAAATTCAGAGCTGGCAGAATTTCTATTTAAAGTATCAAACATTGTGTGTGTATGTGTGTGTGTGTGTGTGTGTGTGTGTGTTAATTGTAGTCTTAAATTTCCCTAAATGTTTTGATCTGTCAAATGAAAGGGCAGAATATAACAAGTCAACCATGTTTATGACAATAATATATACTTGATGGGGAATAACTACAATGAAAAATAGTTTTGATGATAGAGTGAAATTTTCTGAACGATTTCAGTTGGAAATGTTGTCCTTAATGTTGTAGTTATGCTGATATGATGCTGAAAAGTGCAAAAAAGAAATGCTCTTGTGCACAGAGTCAGATAAGTATGGTTGTTGGGAAAAGAGTGAAACATGGCCGTGAGGAATGGAGTGATAATTTCGTGGACAGTTTCAGATTAACAGTGATTTTAGTGCTGTGTGGTTTAGTATTTGACCAGATTCAACTGAATTGGATGTTTCATAATACTGGTTTAGTTGATAAGTCAGATGTTTTATAGACAAAAGTCAAGTGATAGACTGGTTAAGAATAATGGAACCTTAAAAGAGCAGCCACATTCCAGATAAATGTACTAAATAATTCCATATGTGGGTCAACATGAATTCATGAATGGGATCATTTTCAAAGAAATTGCTTGATAGTTTTTTCCCCCCTCTTGTTTTATATATTAAACATAAGATTTCCACAAGACTAAGTTAATTGAAATCATTGATTAAAGACACAATGAATAATAGATTTTAGTTCAGTCAAAATTGTATGTAGTTTACCAACAGTTTTCCACAGACATACTAAGATGAGGGGTAATTTATAAACTTTCTTCCCCACACAAAATACTATTTCCTCTCCTTGACTTATTTCCTTATAAATTATGCCACCACAATTCTGACTAATAACAAGATTTATCTGGCATTCCCTGCTGGATAATTACTTTGTACACTAATAAACACTCATACTGTCAAAGAATAGTGGTGACTATTTTAGGAAGTGATCAACCTGTTTATGGTATGTTCTGGATATACAAAGCAGATAAGAGAAAAAGTGATGTTATTATTCATAAAACATTAAGAATAAATATCAAATAAAAACACTACAGGGAAATAAATTTGTACTTAGTACATGTAGCTGTCATAATTCCATATATCTATAAAAATAACTAAAACAAAGATGCTACTTATAAATGATAATATCATTAAAACATAAAAGTATTAATATTTAACTTTACCTTCAATATAGAAAACTGTTAAAGAAACAGATGAATATACTAAGCATAAATATATAAATATAGATTCAGATATATTCTAAACTTGGTATATCTTGACCATAGTCTTTACATTGTGTTTAAATACAACATTTCAGAATGAAATGCCCTAGTATTCCAATTTCACCTACTCTGTCAACTCTATAATTAAACATGCACTACACATAATTAAAATTTTCTAAGAGTAGAATCTAAGTTAAGTTAGCAATAGAAAGATTGTATGAACAGATTCTCAAGCTTGGTCTTAAAAATTTCAAGGGCCACTTCTAAACACTTTGTGCGAAGAACGGACAAAACAAAGCTGCATGGTTTTTTGCTTTATATTTACATTTTTCAATGCCTTTGAAAGTTATGCTTTCAACAATTTAAACATCTTTTCTTTTTAAGATAAAAGAAGTACCTGAGGAGTTCAAAATGGAGTCGAGCCAGTGAGCAGCACGCTTTATCCCTCTGGCATCTAAGGTCTTGAATAACTAGCCACAACTGTTTAAATTAGGAATTTCACTGCTCTGAACAACTCACAGATTCAGAGTACATCAAACACACAAGAGCAGAATTAGAGGAAAGGCACAGAGAGATTATTGGGGAAAGAGCTACTGGAGGAGGATGGATGGATGGCCATGTGAGAGAGGCATTGGAAACTTTTGTAGAGCAGCCACTGTGCGCCGGGCTAGGGCACCCACCTGAGATCCCTGAGCCAAAAGAGAGGACGCCTTATAACAGCCTACCAGAGACCACTAAATATTCTGGTGGACAGCAGCAGAGACCTGCCTCCAGCAGCTCATCTTGATTTTTGCAGGTAATTTGGGTCTTCTGGGGGCTGGCTGCAGGCACGGACACCTCCGCTGAGATTTGGAGGAAAACTTACTATTGCGACAGGAAGGGTAGCTCCTCCCCTCCCAGCGGGTCACAGAGTAGACTGGGGTCAGACTGGGAGACTTCGTGCTTTTCTTTGTCACAGAGATCAGGACTGCAGGTCACTAGCAGGTACTCCCCTGATCCACAGGTCAAACTGTGCACATCTTTGGCACTGCAGCTGGGCGGTATCACAGACAAACTCCAGAGCCGGCCATTAGCAATCTGGCGGGATTACGTCAGCACTGTGGACAGAAGCAACAGGGAGAGAGAAGAAACTGCGCTCCCGGGATTTTTGCCTTGGCACCATTCTTTAGCGCTGTGGGGCCGTGGAGGCGGGATCTTTGAGTGTCCCTGAAATTGGCAGAAATTTGTGACGCTCTAACAATAAGAATCTTTCCTGAATTGAGCTGCAGTCTTGCAAATAAATACATAATCAAAAATAGCCTGCTCAAAGCCCTAGAAACTGGACCTAGCAACACCAAGCTTTCCTTCTTCCACTCCCACCTTCTCTGCCAACATCTTCTCTCACTCAATAGAAGAAAACACATTCATCCAATTATCATAAAACCTTCCGCTTTGAACTCTAAACCCTCATTATGACACACAGAAACATATCCACACTACACAAAGGGGTTCTACCACCACAAAGAAAACAGCAGAACGACCCAACACACTTGCATCTATCCATCTATCTATCTATCTATCTATATATATATAAACACCAGCTTCACCTTTTCAAACTATTAAACCATAAAACCAAGACAAAAAAATCCAACATGTAACCAGCAGCTAGCAACAACCTAAAGAGACAGTGCTCTACCAGATTCCAGGGACTTAAGAAGAGGTTTTGCTTTCCAGTAACCCCAACAACTCTCCAGGAGTGCACTGCATGACTGAAGAGGTCCTAGTCTA
>NW_006922460.1:332192-332733 GCF_000298275.1 Orycteropus afer afer
CACTTACTGAGCAAGAGCCAGCACCTCTTTCTCCACCAATGGGCCAATGATAAAAAGCCACCAAAAAAGAACCTGAATCACCCTTGGCTGCTCTTCACAAACAATTAACAGAGATCTCAATACAATACCACAATGCCTCGGAAACAACAGACCATCACAGTCCACACAAAGAAGCAAGATAAAGTGGTAGAAACAAGAAAACAGAACACTGACCCAGAACACATCCCTGAGGAAGAAGCACCATTGGAATTCTCTGGTAAGGAATTCAAAAGAATTATATTTAGGTATCTTCAAAGGACTGAGAGACAGATCAAAGAAAACACAGGAAAAACCTTAGAAGAATTCTGGAATAAAATACAAGAACAAAATGACAAAATAAATTAAAAATTAGAAATGATTCTAAATCTACAGATAGAAATCCAGATTAATACTAAATTATTAGAAATAGATAACACTGGAAAGACAAAGGGATAGAATTGATGCAATGGAAGACAGAATCAATGAGATTGAAGAAAAATACCTAAATACTGCTTTAGAAAGG
>NW_006922460.1:334050-334585 GCF_000298275.1 Orycteropus afer afer
ACCACTTTCTTTGAAAGATAGAACAACTGGAAAGAAACTCAATAAAGATGCAGAAGAGCTAAATAAAACACTCCACCAACTGGGCCTTATAGACATCTATAGAGCACTTCACCCAACAGTGACACAATATACATTCTTCCCCAGTGCACATGGAACTTTTTCCATGATAGACAATATATTAGGCCATAAAGCAAGCCTTAATAAATTTAAAAACATTGACATACTGCAAAGCATCTTCTCAGATCATAATGCTATCAAATTAGAAATCAATAACAGGAAGATCAACAGAAAAAGAGTAAACACATGGAAACTTAACAGTACACTACTAGAGAATGACTGGGTAAGGGAAGAAATAAAAATAGAAATTCAAAAATTCCTTGAATCAAATGAGAATGAAAACACAACATACCAAAATATTTGGGACACAGCAAAAGCAATGATCAGAGGCAAATTTATAGCAATAAATGCACACATCAAAAAGGAAGAAAGAGCCAAAATCAACACTTTAAATCAACATCTCCAACAATTAGAAAAA
>NW_006922460.1:340700-354527 GCF_000298275.1 Orycteropus afer afer
GTGCTTACCTTGCTCCCGAAGACCTGGTCCCTCTCGGTAGGGTAACAAGGGAACGTGTTCCGTGCAGATCAGTGAGTAAGCACAAGCCCGCCTTGTTTCAGTACCTATGCTTAAACTGCCCCCTGGCTGAACACTCTTCTCTTTTGCTCTGTAAATTTTCACCCAAATCACAATAAAAATGAAAATTTTAAAAAAATAATATAAATAAATAAATAAGAAGTACCTGAACAGTAAGAATCCTAAAAGTGATGGCAAGAGATTGTTTGGTATAATAAATTAGGTTTTTATGTATCTAAACTTTGGGTTTTATTTTGCCTAGCACAAAAAAAATTAAAATTTGCCCCATTAACTATTTATGCATCACTTGAGAAACTTTTTGTGATTATCTTTTACCAGGAATTTTATTTTTAAAGACATTTATGGAAAAAACTTTTTTTGGTATGAATTAAAAATATATATCTCCAAATGTATTTGATCAAGGTCAATGAAATAATATTTAAATTGTAATGAGTGGGAACGTTTCACTATGAGTGCACAGTCTACTTCTTTATTTCAGTGATAACTATATATGACTCAGGTTGGGGGACAAAAGACTATAAAATTTACAAACAGAAAAAATATTTTTAGAATATATGCATTTATGATAAAAACAACAAAGACTCAAAGCATGTTGTTATTTTATTTTTATCAAACATGTAATTATACAGCACTGGTCTAATTACAGTGTGAGAAAGACATTATCTTCTTTTGTTTATTTTGCATGGTGATAAGTGATGTTTGCTTTAAATTTGAAGAAAAATAGGCAAAACATGCCTTTAAAAAGCTTTAAGAAAAATGATGTGACTATTCTGTCATATTTGAGACTTGACTTGGATTTCTTCCCACAGGCTTCCTTATTTCTGTTGTCCTTTAGTAATTCAAGTATTTCTTTAACAAATATTTATTATATTTAATGTGTACAGCTTTCAGGTCAGTAGAGTGGAGAAACCAAAGTCGGAAGAGATATGATCCTTATCTTTTTCTTAGAAATATCCATAGTTCAAGAGCAGTAGAAATGTAAACTACATTTCGTTAAATCTAAGATACCATAAATTATAAAATACACTATACCAAATTGTGTAAAGAGAAATAACATTTTCAATTTAACTGTGCTACATGGCTTCCACATGAATGGTTTTTAAATTCATTGGAAAATTATTTTGACATGAAGAGAGCTATATTTGTCACAATCCGTCCCTGTGAATATATTAAAGAAACATGTAAGCAGGTAATATCATCTAAGATATTACAATGTATTAGATACAATTATAGATGATGTTAAGAAAAAAAGATAATAAAAACTCAGGAAAACTAACTGTTAACTTAGTCTACAAGGAATGAGAGAGTAAGCAAAGACTTTTGGGAAGAGATGAAATTAACTAAATCTCAGTGGTTATATAGAATGTTTCTAACTAAAAAGAAAGGTTACTCATATTCTAAGGAACTAGCAATGGGAAAGCAGATATTGGTAAAACATGCTAAACCAAACCCCCTGCTGCCGAGTGGATTTAGACTCATCGATCCTATAACTCACAGTGGAGTTGATTTGACGCATAAGGGACTCCTCCTTGGGTTTCTGCGGCAGTATCTCTAAAGTAGATCTCCAATCTTCCTTCCAAGGAGTGGCTGGTGGGTTTGAACGACCAGACTTCTAGTTAGTAGTCAATGCCTTAGGCGCTATGCTACCAGAGCTCCATAGCAATGCTATAGAACACAGTAAAATGCCTCATAGGGGTTCCAAGTCTGCAAATCTTTATGGAAGCAAACTATCACATTATTCTCCTGCACAGTGGCTGGTAGAGCCAAACCCCTGACTTTTCAATTAGCAACGAAGTGCTTAACCACTGCACCACCAAGACTATAATAAGCCTGCACAAAATACTCAAATCAAGAATGAACTGTATGCTATTTCTAAGACTTGAGATTTTCGTTTCTTTTGGTTTTGTCCTCTTTTGCTTTACTTTGTGTTTGTTTTCTGTCTTCCAGAATCCTGTGCATCTATAGTGAAGATTTTTATCATGAGAATCACAGTAACATTAAACAATGTTATAGAAAGTTCATTCTGACAAGGGATGAGATCATACTAAGTTCAGTAAGAGCACAAGTCTAGAGAAATGAAAACCAGTTAGGAGGTTACTTTAATAATTCAGGTGAGAAGAAAAAGAAACTATTCCTCAAAGACAGTATAATAATCTATCACTTTCTAGCTAGTTTCAAATTAATTTGAGAAGCCAATTAATTTTAAGATCTCAAGTTTCTTACATATAATATTGAGATAATAATATCTGCTTCTTAGGGTTTTTTGAGCACTAAATAAAATAAACCTTGAACAAAGTACTTCTAAAAAAAAAAAAAAAAAAACTCATTACCATCGAGTCAATTCTAACTCATAGCAACTCTCTTTGGGCTTTGGGTTTCTGAGGTGGTGAATGTTTGTAGAAATAGATTGCCCAGTCTTTCTTCCATGGGGTGGATGGAGTGGCTGGTGGGTTTGAACTGCAGACATTCTGGTTAGCAGTCAAATTTTGTAGGCACTATGCTATCAGAGCTTTTTCAATATCAATATAGCCAATTAATATTTGTGAATGATTAAATGTTATTGATGAATCATCATTTATATTTTTATTGCCTATGATTTAACCAGGCATGAGTAAAACATGGGTACATATGTATGAGGAAGATGGCTTTAACTAATCTTGTTAATAAAATAATTTAATTCTCCATAAAGCAATAATGCCATTCTATGCTATACAAAGACAAGCACTAGAAGGTTCTTTGGACTGTATGCACAGCCACTATCTTCTATCCACCTAAAATTCTGTAATCTCAATAGCACTGATGAAGGGGATACTTTGAAGAGACAGGGACTAAATTAAGATTTCTTTAAATGTGATTAAGTATTGATCTTATATACAGGTTAAAGAGGAAGTGCATTTAGAGAAGTAAAGAAAAGAGCAATTGTGATCTTCACAGTTATTAGAGTGATAATTGGAAAAAGCAAAATCATTGAACATGTGGTCTTAATTATACAATAAAAATACCTGACAGTTAATTTAAAGAGATTCAAAATGTCATATACGCAATGTGTAAAGGAAGTGAATGAATGCTATGAAAAACCATCCTGTCATTACAGTTCAGTTATTTTATAATTTTGTGTGACTTTGTGTAGTCAGTCATGGCAATTTGATACATACCATTGCATGTTTTTAAAATGAATATTCCCATGGGACTTATTGTTAAGTGCCATTACTTTGTGACAATCAGTGAAACAAAAATCTACTCTTCAAATGACCAAATTACTCATATCAACAAGATAGAATAGATTAAACGTGTACTGACCATTCCAAACAAAATATAATACCATAAAGCAAACCAGTTCAGAAGGATGCAAGTTATCAATATGAAATCATAGAAATTCATTTTTAATAAATTAAATGAGCTCTGGCAGTATGGTGCCTAAGGGTTTGACTGCTAATCAGAAGGTTGGCAGTTCAAACCCACCAGCCACTCTACAGAAGGAAGATGGAGCAATCTACTTCTGTAAAGATTTACTAACTTGAAATCTGAAAGGGGTCGCTGTGAGTCAGAATCAACTCAATGGCAATGAGCTCTTCTTCTTTTTTTTTAAATCTGTACTCATCCATTAATCCACTAGAATAGCTTAGTGTTCATGTAGATAGCCTCATTTGTATGGTGGTGTGGCCATGTGATAAATATTTTATATCAATCAATGATCTATATACACAAATGATGTCTTTCACTGTTTTTTTCCTAATCATTTTATTTCAATCTCTAAATATAGTGAATTTATAGAAAAATTAGAGATGGATGGAAAAGTAGGAAACAATAAGCAAGTAATTTGGGGTTGTTTCTGGAAAAAAATGTGGTATAATATTATAATTAAGTGTATAAAACTATAAACAGTATTACTAAGCCAATTATGTTCCCAACTACTTTTCTCGTACATCAATTGGTAAAACAGAAAACTAACGCTTATTAACTTCTTCAGATTTCAGGCAAAAAAAAATTGCTTCAAAATTAATTAATATCCTCTCAGAGGGGCACTGACCCCAGTTATAACCTTGGAAAGGAAGAAATAGCCCATGTTTTGAGCCTTGTTTCAGAGTATTGAAATTTATCCTGAACAACTCACAGATATTGGCTCTTTCAATTATATAAATAAATTTGATATATTTGCTTTTTTTTTATTTTTTTATTTTTTTATTGTATGGATACAAGGCAAGGGCTGAATTGAGCTTAAGTTGACAAGGTTCACAAGAGAAGGTTGTGCCCTCAGTACTCAACCTTGAGATCAAGGCAGTAGACTCTTAGGATCTTATTGGACAATTTTTATGCCCCAGATGATTTGGTCATCTTAGCCTAAGCTTCATAGGCTGGAACTAGACTGTTTAGTGCTAGTCAATACCCAAGGATCTTAGGCTATGTAGACATTTATTAGTCATAGTTTGAATGAATAGATGAAAGAGTAAAAAATAATAATGATGATGTAGAATAGAATACTGATGAATATCATATCAAATTTTAATCTTGACTAAATATCACTATTTTTGTTTTTATTGAAAATAACAGCTCACAAAATCAACTACTCAAATTGGATTGCCCTTTTCTGGCTTGAGGAACTTTCGTCCACTGCTGGTGCTATTATAAAAATGGTATAGTTACTGTGGAAAAAAGCTTCTTAGTTCCTCAAAAAGCTGTACATAAAACTACAATATGATACAGTAATGCCACTCCTAGATACATACTCAAAAGAACTGAAAGTGAGGATGCAAATGAGATTACAGCACTATTCACAATTTCCAAAAGATGGAAACAACCCAAATGTCCATAAACATGAATGGATAAATGAAATGTAGTACATACATACAATGGATTGAAATATTACTCAGTCAAAAAATAGAAATCAAGTTCTGATATGTGCCCCAGTATGGCTGAATATAAGGAGCTCTAGTGGCATAGTGCTTAAGGCATTTGATGGCTAACCAGAAGACTGGTGGTCCGAACCCACCAGCCAATCCACAGAAGAAAGACTAGGCAATCTACTTCCATAAAGATTTACTGCCTATGATAGTTAAGTTTGTGTGTCTACTTGGCTATGCTTGGTTGAATGGCTGGGCAGCTGGATGTAGTATTCCCCATGATGAGACTGGTAGTCAATTCCATGATGGAATCTACTGTGAGCAGCTAAGTAGCTGCTTTTGGAATGTGGTCTACTTCCTGTATATAAGGAGAAGCTTTGGGAATGGTCTCTAGCTTATGGCACACTTGGACCCTGCTTGTAGCCGTGTCAACGTTCAGCAGCCTGCCATGTTCTGCCAATCTTGGGACTTACAATGGACTTAAATTAATGGCCTGCTGTGTGGTTTGGTAACATCAGGACTGTGCCTTTTTACTTGTCAACCTTCAGCTTATCAGCCAGCAGCTGTTTGAGTGAAGAAATGTTTCTAGCACCCAGGCCCTAGAGCCTGGCACCTTGAACTCAGACTTGTAGCCTCCCGAACTGTAAGAGAATAAACTCCTGTTTGTTTAAGCCATATTTTTGTCAGAACAGCACTAGGTAACCAGAACACTTCCTTGGAAACCCAAAGAGGATCGCTATAATTTGGAATCAACTCAATGGCAGTGAGTTTGGTTAGGTTTATCGATGAATTTTGAAAACATTAAATAAATCAATCACAACAGGCCAGATATTATATCAACCCACTTACATGAAATACCTAGAATAAGCAAATGTACTGAGATCTAAAATTTATTAGTGTTTACCAAGAATGATAGGAAGGAGAGAAGAAGGAGTTATTGATAAGGGGTCACTGAGCTTCTGTAAATGTTGATAGAAAATCTGGAAAAAGAGAGTGGTGATAAACAACATGATGAATTTAATTAATGTTGTACATATAATCATACACATAAAAAATGTCAAAAAGGCAAAAGTTTTGTTATGTATTTATATTTACCACAAGAAAAAGCACTAGTGTTTGTTATGTATTGAATTGTGTCCTCCCAAACAAATGTGGAAGTTTTAGCCCCTGTGGTATTTTAGGTTGTGTGTCAAGTTGGCTGGGCCCAGTTTTGAGTGGCTGAGCAGCTGAATGTAATTATTCCCCATGATAAGACTGTCATCAATTCCATGGTGGAATCTACTGTGAAGAGCTGAGTAGCTGCCTTAGGGATGTGGTCTGCTTCCAGAATATAAGAAGAAGTTTTGAGAAACATCTTGAGCTTTTGGCCTGCTATGTGGTCTGCCAATGTTGAGATTGCTTCTGGACTTGAACAAGTGGCCTGTCATGATGCTTGATAATTTTGGGACTGTGCCACTTTACTTCTCAACCTTGACTTTGTCAGCCTCAGCAGCCAGCAGCTGCCTGAGTTAAGAGAAGCTTCCAGCTTCAGTGGGCTGGGAGCAAGAGGCAGAGCTGAAGCCAATGGTTGAGGGACCTTCACCCAGCCCCTAGAGTTGGCACATTGCTCTCGAATTTCTAGCCTCCTAAGAGAATAAAGCAACCTGCTTTTGGTATTTTCTGTTAGAACAGCACTAGAGAACCAAAACAGCCCCTAATCTGATAAATATGAATCTGTTTAGAAATAGAGATTTTTTTTTGTTATGTTAGTGAAATTATACTGGACTAGGGTGGATCCTAAACCAAGTGACTTGAATGTATCTTTTAAAAAGAGAAGAATAGACACAAATACATACAGGAAAGACAGAATGTCATATGAGGAACTCTCTCAAACAAAGGAACACCAAGGATTGCCTGTCAAAACAAAAAATTAGAAGAGAGACCCACAGAAGAAATCAACATGATCAAAAACCTGATTTGAACTTTTAATCTCCAGAACTGTGAGAAAATAAAGTTCTGCTCTATAAAGCTACGCATTTGTTGTAATTTATTGTTATGGCAACACTAGATAACTAAGACAGCATTTATTTAAATATCAGCTTTGATTGCCATACAAATATAATATCCCTAATGGGAGCTCTGGTAGCATAGTGGCTAAAGCACTTGACTGCTAACCAGAAGGCTGGCAGTTCAAACCCACCAGCCACTCCTTGGAAGGAAGATGTGACAATCTACTTCCGTAGTGATATTGCCTCGGAAACCCAAGGAGGGGTCGCTATGAGTCGGGTCTGGCTCAATGGCACACAACAACAACAACAACACAAAGGAGTTAATAGAAATATTGTATTACTGTATAATTTGTTTAAATTATGTTTTTTTTTTTTTCAAGAGTAGTGCAGTGTAGTGAATTCTACTTCTGTAGTGATACCTCCTTGGAAACCCAAGGAGGAGTTGTTATGAGTCGGGTCCAACTCAATGGCACATAACAACAACAGTTATGGTCTTATAAATCCTACAAAATGATTGGCTAGGACTATGAAAATAAGGTGTGAAAGACTCTTGCAGTATTAAAGTATCTTGTTTACTGTTTACTGTTGTTGTTAAGGGCTGTTGAATCCATTCCAATTCATAGTGACCCTATGTACACAAAACAAAACATTGTCCAGTCCAGTACTATCTTCACAAACTTGCTATGCCTGAGCCCATCATTGCAGCCACTGTGTCAATCCAAATCCTTGAGGTCTTCTCTTTTTTCACTGACCCTCTATTTTACTATGCAAGCTATCCTTCTCCACATATCAGTCCCCTCTCACAACATGATCAAAATATTTGAGATAAAGTCTTGCCATTTTAGCTTCTAAGGAGCATTCTGGCTGTATTTCTTCTAAGATTTGTTCATTCTTCTGGTGATTCATGGTATTTTCAGTATTCTTTGCCAATACCACAATTCAAATGCAACAATTCTTCTTTGGTCTTCTTATTCATCATCAAGATTTCACATGCATATGAAGCGCTTGAAAAAAACATGGCTTGATTCAGGCGCTTCAAGTCTTTAAAGTGGTATCTATGCCCTTTAAGACTTTAGAGAGGTCTTTTGCAGATTTACCCTGTGCTATATATCCTCTGCTTTCTTGACTGCTGCTTCCACGGACATTGATTGTGGATCCGAGTAAAATGAAATCACTGACAACTTCAATCTTTTTTTCCATTTATCATGACATGTTTTTACTAGTCCAGTTGTGAGGATTTTTGTTTTCTTTATGATGAGGCATAATCCATACTGAAGGCTGTAGTCTTTGATCTTCATCTGTAAGTTCTTCGTGTCACCTTCATTTTCAGCAAGCAGAGTTGTGTCATATGTGTATTTCAGGTTGTTAATCAGTCTTCCTCCAATCGTGATGCTGCATGATGGAATGTGTCCTTGGACCTAAGATCCCTGTGCTGGACCTCCATGGCAGAGAAACTGCAGAGTGGGCAGAAAGGCAGCAGAGAGATGGCAGCAGAGGAACCAAGAGGTATGAGACAGAGCAACAGATTTGCTGGCCCATGGAGCAAGAAAGCTGAGTACCTTGGACAGGAAGCTTGCTGGTGGGATTGGGTACACCTAGGTGCACCTATTGGCACAGCTAAAAGAGTTTTGTAACACTTTTCCAAGCAGGGGAGAGGCCAGGCCAAGAAGCCAAGGGCCAGAGAGGCATGTCTGAAGTCATAGTAGATGGGAAACTATCATGATAGAAGAACTGTATCCTGAGCTTTCCTGAACCTGAACTGTAGCCTGACACTTCCCTAATAAACCCCATAATTGTGAGTGTTATATTTATCTTCTGCTGCTCTGACAGAAAAGTACCACAAGTGGGATGGCTTTAACAAATAAGGATTCATTCCTTTCAGTTTTGGCGGCTAAAAGTCTGACATCAAAGTGCCAATCTCTAGGGGCTTGGCAAAGCCCCTTGACCTTGGGCTTCAGCTCCACCTCTTGCTCCTGGCTCACTGGAGCTGGAGAAGTCTCTTCCCTCAGGAAGCTGCTGGATGCTGAGACTGAGAAATCCAAGATCAACAAATAAAAAGCACAGTCTCAAGATTACCAAACAACGTGGCAGACCACTAGTTCAAGTCTAAAGATTGTCCCAAGATCACAGGAAACATGGCAAGCTGCTGAATGAAGACTCGACTACATGCAGGGTCCAAACATGCCAAAAAGCTCAGAGACATTTCTCAAAGCTTCTTACTTACTGAAAGCTCACCACATTCCTAAGGCACCTACTCAGCTGCTCCAGTAGGTTCCATCATGGTGTTAATTACCAATATCATCATGGGCATAACAACATCCAGCTGCCCAGCCACTCAAAACCAGGATCAGCTAAGATGGCACATAACCCTAACTACCACAATTCCATCACTTGTCACCTTAAGATCTATACTTATCTCCTTCACTGGGTGGCTCCAGTTCCCTAACTCATCTGAGTGGTGACTTCATCCTCTTGGCCTAGCAGGCCCCGTTTCTCTGCCTTTTGGGCATGGCAGTCCAGCCCTCTCACCTTTAGGAAGCAGCTATGGCCCTATCCCACTGCCCTCGTGAATGGCAGCCCCATACTCCAGAACCAAGTTAGTGAAGATCTGACTCTTTGAAACCTAGGAGACTGTGGTGGTTCCACCCCCAGAGGCCATGGTCCTACTCTTTGAGGTTGAGGCAGCTCTGCCTCCCATTTCCTTGGTCTCTCATGTTCTGCCATTTCACTCCACCAGGAATCTTCCTGCCCAAAAAGCACTCAGTTTTCTTGTTTCATGGGCCAGCCAATGGGCTACTCCATTTTGTTCTAGTATCTTCTAGCAATTAATGCCCAAAGACAACCCAGTCACTAGGAAGCCACCTACCCCAAAGAATCCAGCTTTCTCCTCTCTGGGCTGATAAGCCCGTTACTGTCTGCTGCTAGTCTCTTGGCTCTGCTACTGCTGTCTCTACACCAGGGTCTCAGGTTAAGGATGCACCCCACTCCTATTGACAGATACCTGAAATGTGCCAGCCTCTATAATTGTGTAAAGCTTATATATAGATTGAGAGAGAAATTTACCATAGGAAAATGGCTTACACAATTATAGAGGCTGGCAAGTCCCAAGTTCCTGGATCAAACATCAAGCTGGAAGCTTTTCCCAGCTCACACAGCTCATCAGCTTCTGATGAGCTCAAGATTAGCAGAGAGCATAACAGGCTGCTTGCTGACTTCAGAGGATGAGGAATCCAAGTTAGCAGGCTCACAGGACAGTTGTAGGCAGCACGACAGGATCCATATCCACAGAAGGTTCCCAAGTTTGCTCAGGATGTCCATTTGTATATTGGAAGCAGGCCAAACCCCTAAGGAAACTTCCTTTCAGTTGATTGGCCGATCAAATCATATATATCAGATTTCGTTATGGAAACAATAACATCACAATGTCTTAAACAACTCAGAATCATGATCCAGCCAAGTTGACACACAACCTCAACTGTCACAGTGAGTATTGTCTGTGAGTTCTGTGTGGCCACTACAATGAATTTTTGAACCCTAGAAAGAAGTATTGAGGGCAGTGGGAGGGATGGATGGGGTCAGAATTGGTAGAAAGATTAGAGGGTGGCATCATGTCTGACTTCATTGGACTCAGCTTTGGGCTGTTGGTGTTGATCCTCTCTCCTTCTTGTGAAGTTAGAGGAGGTCAGAGAAGGATGCCACCTCCACGCTCTTTTTAACACTGCTCTTTGCAATTTTATCCATAATTTGTTATAATCAACAAAGTCAAATATTTTTGCATAGTCAATAAAACACTAGAAAATATGTTCTGATATTCTTTGCTTTCAGCCAAGATCCATTTGACATCAGCAAAGATATTCCTCATTGCACATCTTCTTCTGAAACTGGTTTGGATTTCTGCTAGTTCCCTGCCAATGTACTGCTGTCACCATTTTTGAAATATCTTCTGCAAAATTTTACTTGCATTTGGTATTGATATTCTTCAATGATTTCCATATTCTGTTTGATCACTTTTATTTGGAATGGGACAGCTTACTATGACTATGCAAATAAGGTGGTGTGGCCTACCAAAGGGATTGGTTGGGTTTGCCATCCTGCTAGGCTGAAAAGGATGAATCCCACAGAGGTTCAAGGAGAACTTACCACCATCAAGAAGAAGTTGAAGCAGAGCACATTCTTTGGACCAAGGACTCGTGATGCTTTCACTGAGAGTCTCCTCCAAAACATCAAACTCACTGTCATCGAGTCGATCCCAATTCATAGCAACCCCTACTTGGGTTTCCAAGGTGGAATTTCTATGGGAGTAGATTGCCCAGTCTTCCTTCCAAGGAAGACAAACATATACATATTAGTATTAAATAAATCTCACTTAATTGGTAGTTTATACAAACCACCCACAGTAGACATATAGTCAGATCATATGTTCTATATAACCTCTAATCTACTTACCAAACCAGAGTGGGCATTTTTAGGACTCTTATTTAAGAAACTCTCATGGCATAATAGGTGAGGCATTACTACTAACCAGAAGGATGGAGGTTCAAACCCAGCAAGTGCTCTTTGGAAGAAAGAAGAGGCAATCTACTTCCTTAAAGATTTATAGCTTTGGAAACCCAATGGGGGTTGCTATGAGTCAGAATCAACTCAATGACAGTGGGGTTTATTATTATTATTATTTATTAATAAAAATAGAAGCATCACAGATCAAAAGATCACTTCCTTTTTTTTAAAGTAAATATTGTCAGTATATTTTAGAAATTTTTTTTTATTTGAAAATATCTTGGTCATCACTTGTATTGACTTTACAGCTCACTCCCCACTATTGCTGATGTTTTATAACCATATTTCTTCCTTATCAAATTTAGCAGATTCTCTTCATAAGCTTCTCAACAGTGAAAGAGATATTACTAGAAACTGAGAGAAATTCTTTCCACGGGAACTGATGTGACAGAATTCCAAGTCAAAGCACTGATTAGCTGTATTTTTAGTTTTTTTCTTTGTTTGTTTTTAACAAAAGCTTTAAAATTCTAGATTTTGCTTCCTTTAGAATATGACAGTTTCATGTTTTTTGTGGTACTGAGGACATAGCATAAAATTAATTGAAGAAAAATTTTGGAAATAATCTAGATAACTTTATTATTATTGCATACTATATTCACTGCATTTCTTATTTATAGTCATATAAAACTTACATTACAATCAGCATGGAAACAAACATTTAATTGAATTATTGTACTGGATAAATTGGGCTTGAAATAAAGATTCAAGCACTAATTCAATATTCCTATTATAAAAGATTTATTGATGTTATTCTTACAGCATATATCTGGCAGAGGCTCAGTCCATGAGTTCCATGAAATTGTAACATAAAAACTTTCTGGAGTGTAGAGTCATTTATTCAACATTCATCAAATATTTATTGAGCTTCTCCTTTGTACCAGGTAGTTCTGTAGGCACAGGGGAAGCAACAGTAGTAAAAAAACTCTTTGCCCTTTAGAACTCACATTCCAGGGGAAGAAAGACAGATAAACATATGCACATATACCTCAGGGATGATATGTGCTATAAAAATTAAAACTGGCATAGCATGTTTAAGGGTGCGGAAGATATAGGTTACACAGCTGTGATCTATATAAGCTGGGAACTCAGAGTCCTCAAGGGAGGAGTCATGGGGCTAGTGAAAAACATTAAAGTATGAATAAAAAAAAGTAAGTATGAAAAGGCTCAGAGTAGGGAGAAAGGTTAGTTTGGCCAAAGGGCGGTGAGAAAGGGAAGAATGGTAGTTATTCTCTGTCATGGCTTGAGGAAATGAACTGTTCCCTGGGTGTTGGAGTACTTACTACTTTATAAACTACATAAATATTTTAAACTCTCAAGTTATCATTTTCCAAATAATATGTTTTCTATTAATAGCTATTAATATCTATTAATATAATTTTTATCCAAATCATTATTATTAGTAGTAGTAGTCAGTGGCATGTTTCTGTTCATTTTATTTTTTTGAAGGCTGCTGATCCTCTTGGCCCAAATAAATAGATTAAGAAGTTCATCTTAATTGTATATTTTGTCTGGAATAAGTTCACATAACACTTCCATTATAAAATAAGGAAGGAGATATGGTAGGAAAGAAAGAATAGGAAAGACAATGTGTAAGTTATCAAGCTATAAATACTGTCACCTCATTCATTTAAATATGTTGTTGTTGTTAGGTTCCTTTGAGTCAGCTCCAAATCATAGCAACTCTATGTACAACAGAATGAAACACTGCCTCGTCCTGTGCCAGCCTCACAATCCTTGCTATGCCTGAGCCCATCATTGCAGCCACTGTGGCAGTCCATCTTGTTGAGAGCCTTCCCCATTTTTGCTTACTCTCTACTTTATCAAGCTCGATATCCTTCTCCAGGGACTGGTCTCTTCTGACAGCATGACCAAAGTAGGCAAGATGAAGTCTGGCCATTCTCGCTTCCAAGTGGTATTCTGGCTACACTTCTTCCAGGACAGATTAGTTAGTTCTCCCAGAAGTCTATGGTATTTGGAGTATTCTTTGCCAACACTACAACTCAAAACTATCAACTCTTCTTTGGTCTTCCTTATTCATTGTCCAGCTTTCTCATGCATATGAGATCATTGAAAATTCCTTGGCTTGGGTTAGGCACACCTTAGTCTTCAAACAGACATTTAAATATAAAACCAAAACCGACTGTCATCCAGTCAGTTCTGACTCATAGCAACCCCCATTGTGTTTCCAAAGTGGCAAATCTTTATGGAAGTAGATTGCCACATCTTCCTTCTGCGAAGTGGCTGGTGGGTTTGAACCACCAACCTCCTGGTTAGCAGTCAAATGCCGTAGGCATTACACCACCAGAGCTCCTTTGTTGTTGTTGTTGTTGTTATGTGCCGTCGAGTCAGCCCTGACTCATAGC
>NW_006922460.1:354627-358472 GCF_000298275.1 Orycteropus afer afer
GCTGGTGGGTTTGAACCGCCAGCCATCTGGTTAGCAGTCAAGTGCCTTAGCCACTATGCTACCAGAGCTCCCTAGGACTCGTTAAACACACACAATGCCGAAAATTGATTTTCTTTCACAAATCAGAAAGTTCTTTACTTTCACACACGATGAATATCAAGCATTTATTCATTGCTGATGAGATGACCTCCTATAGGTACTAATCCAGTCTATTCTACTTCTTATATCGTTATGCTGTGTCAGTCATTAACAAAGGATTTGAAATACAGGATATTTCAAAATAATTTGATTGTGTTACTTTAAAATATTTATACTTAAATTGCTATAGTTTATATATTGGCATCTTCATTTTAATTGTCTATGAGTATTTTAAATACTATCTAATTTGTTTTACTTTATTTATTAACTTATCATTTTTATGAAAATCCAAAATATTCTACAATCCCAATGGATAAACCAAGAATATTCCCTACACAGATATGATACAAAAGAATAATGCAGTCTGACAAATCACCATCACTTATCATTCAATGGTTTCTCAGTTCATTTACTCTTATGATCATTTACTGCCTGAGAAGCACTCAGGAAATAGCAAAAGTGATAACTTCAAATGACAATGATGTGTCACTTCACTGCATCACACTGCAACCTTGCTCTGAACCATTGCTCATGATTCACTGTACATTTTGCTAAATTATTTGATAGTTCTATATGCTTTATATTTTTAAAATAAATTATACATATTAAAATAGTTTCCTATGTATCATTTTGAGAGGCAGTGAGTAAAATTAAGTTATTACTACTTCAGCACATTTACCCAAGCTGAATATTATTATTTAATTTTCATTTGGAGTTTATGAATGAAATGGACCTGTGTATACTAATCATATACTAATAATCAGAAAGGATTCTATAAGCTGATGAAAGGTAAATATGTTTTGATTTTATGTTGTCTACCTTTTCATTGATACTCTTCTCTATTTGGTAAAACAGAAGAAGAGATTTGTAAGCAATTATACTAGGAAGGTGTTCATAACTGAATATGTTTTTCTTCCCAAGTTGTTGGATCATTTATTGCTATGTTGTTGTTGTTGTTGTTATGTGCCACTAAGTCAGACCTGACTCATAACGACCCCTCCTTGGGTTTTCAAGGCAGTATCACTATGGAAGTAGATTGCCCCATCTTCCTTCCAAGGAGTGGCTGGTGGGTTTGAACCGCCAGTCTTCTGGTTAGCAGTCAAGTGCCTTAGGCACTATGCCACCAGAGCTCCCCATTTATTGCTATAGCAAAATTAATTACAACTGTGATACCAGGCAAAATGTAAATATTTTTTTATAAATAATTAAATATAAATAAATACATTTACAATTAAATAAATATAATTATATAATTTTAAGTATGATATAAAACAAAAATTTATCTCCAGAAATTACAGCAGTGTGGTATTGGATTGTTGTTGCTGTCTCATGTACCATCAAGTCAGTTTTATCTTGTGGCCACCCTCTAAATACATCACTACTCCATAGGATTTCCTAAGCTGTCATCTTTACAGGAGAATATAACCAGGTCTTTCTCCTCAGGAACTGCTGCATGAGTTTGAACCACCAACCTTTTGTTTAGTAGCTGAGTGCTTAAACATTCTGCCACCAGGTCTCCTTGCTATTGAATTCTTAGGAAAAAAAAAAAAAAAAACCTCACTGCCATTGAATTGATTCTGACTCATAGTCTCATAGTAACTGCCATTGTGTTTCCAAGGCTGTATATCTTTAAGGAAACAGACTGTCTCATCTTTCTTCCACAGAGCATTTGGTGGGTTCACACCACTGACCTATTAATTACTAGGCAAATGTCTTAACCATTGCACCACCAGACATAAACGGACCAGTGAATAGAAGTTAAAGCCCTGAAATGAACACTTGATATGTGAGAGAGATGGGATAGAAGATCGATGACAAAGAATACATTTGAAGAGTTCACATTTTTAAAAAGTCTTTTAAAAAAAGAAAAAGAAATGGTAGATCACTACCTCACAACACACAAAGGAGATGTTATGTCTTAAATGTAAAAATCAAAACAACAAAGATTTCAGAAACCAATGTTGTTGTTGTAGTTATTTGCTGTCGAGTCAGACCTGACTCCTAATGACCTCTCCTTGGGTTTCTGAGGCAGTATCACTATGGAAGAAGATTCCCCTACCTTCCTTCTGAGGAGTGGCTGGTGGGTTTGAACCACCAGCCTTCTGATTAGCAGTCAAGTGCCTTAGGCACTACGCTGTTATTTACATAGATAAAGGGAAAGTTAAGTTTTATTTAATAAAAAGGCACTAAGAATACAGGTATTGATGACAGTTTTCAACTCCACTGAGATTACAAACTCTATTCATTAAGGCATAAAACAAAGTAAAAAGACAAATTGTAGAGGGGTAAAGACATTGCAATGCATATAAACAATAAAGGACTAATATCCCATATATAAAAATATCTCTTAAAAATGAGTAGAAGGAGTGCACAAACCTTTTGAACAGGCACATTACAAAAGTTAAAATCCAAATGGCTAACAAACGTAAAACGTTTTGACCTCCTCAGTCTTTAAAACAAAACAACCAAGTGATTCCGTTATATTTCCACCAGTGCTTTGACTATTCCATTCATTGTCTTCTGTTTCTATCTTCTTACTGTTCAAATATGCTGTTGCGCTCTCTACATAATTTTGCATTTTAGTTATTTTATTTTCAACTCCATAATTTTTCTTTTGATTTTATGTTGTCTACCTTTTCATTGATACTCTTCTCTATTTGGTAAAACAGAATTCTCATGCTTTCCTTAAGTTCTTTATATACGATTTCCTTTAGTCTTTAACACTGTCTTACATAGTTCAAGGCAGTATGTGTTTAACTGATTTAAATTCTGTGTCTAGAAGAGATAACATCTAGTTTGATCAAGAACAATTTCTCTTGATTGCTTTCTTTTTAATGTATGGAGCATACATTCTAACTTTTTGTTTGTTTTTTTGTGTATATCATATTTTTTTTTTTTTATTGAGAACTGGATTAAAAAAAAAATCTCTTGAAATGAGATCATTTTCCCTTCCCAGAGCTTGTTGTTATTATTATTGTAGTTTGCTTGTTAGTTTCCTCTCTTTTGGGAACTAATGCTACAATATCTATATTCTTTTTCATTTGTTGCTACTGAAGTCTCTGTTCAGTTGGATTTGTTGTTGTTGTTGTTATTTGCCATCGAGTCGGCCCCCGACTCCTAGCGACCCCTCCTTGGGTTTCCGAGGCAGTTATCACTACAGAAGTAGGATTGCCCAACCTTCCTTCCGAGGAGCGGTCAGCTAACTATTGGACAGTGATTTCCATAAATGCCCGGGGCCAATAAACCTCTCAGTCTTTGCTATGGGCTGTGTGTATATGTGTGTGTGTGTGTGTGTGTGTGTGTGTCAGGGCATGCCTTCAACACTCAGCCAGGCAGTTGACAACTCTACCTTGGCCTTTACTTCCTTCTTTCAAAGAGCTTCCAGTTCAGCCATAGATGAATGCCAGGGACAATTTCAGGTTTTTCTGGAGCATTTGCACAGCTGTATAGAGGTGCATGACATGCTAGATTCTTAGAAGTATGTTGGAATATAGATATTCCATTGCCCTACTTTTTATTTTAAACTTTTTCGTTTGTGTATTTTTTTTCTTTTAATTGTTATCCACTGACTAAGCTTAAACTTGTTGTTATGTTGTTATGTGCCGTGGAGTCGGCCCCGACTCATAGCGACCCCTCCTTGGGTTTCCGAGGCAGTATCACTACGGAAGTAGGATTGCCCAACCTTCCTTCCGAGGAGTGGCTGGTGG
>NW_006922460.1:359047-373988 GCF_000298275.1 Orycteropus afer afer
CCAACCTTCCTTCCAAGGAGTGGCTGGTGGGTTTGAACCACCAGCCTTCTGGTTAGCAGTCAAGTGCCTTAGCCACTATGCTACCAGAGCTCCCTCAAATCTTACTAATAACTACAATTATCAGTACTCAGTTATACAGGACTTGGTGTAAGTCTGAAAACAAGGTTGTATGTACCTGTCTCTATCTAACAACAAATATTGTGTTTATACTTCTATTATAGTATTCATTATACTGGATTGTAAGTGCGAATGTATGTTTTCCATGAATTACAGTTTGAGATCCTTATGCTCAGAAACCGTCTTTTTATCCTTGAATATATTCTATGCCTAACACTGTCTTACATAGTTCAAGGCAGTATGTGTTTCACAAATGAATAAATGAACATACGCTGTATAAATGTCACTGAATAGGGTATGTCATTGTAGATATAGAAAATCATAGCAGAAAATAAAAGAAATAATGGGTACAAATTTCAAAATAATATTATAGGGCAGATGACTTAGAATTAAGTTCAGGGTATGTTACAACAAAATAAAAATATTTATATATGAAGAAATATTTCTAAATGAAGAACAGAATTATAGGAATTAGGATGAATGCTAGTCATTTAAAATACAGACACTTAATAGTGATCCATAAAGACATTTACATTTCAAGACATTACAAATTTATGATTGTGCTGAGGCAAGATTTTGAATTATATTATAAGGTCACAGAATAGGAATGATTTAGCTAGGAACAATTGAGCAGACCATTAAGCTCTACATTTTATCTGGATTTCAGTGCGTGGAAGAGAGTTCATTTTTTACTCATATTTATAAAGATGGTGGCTTCTAAGTATAGTCTATTTAATCATCGGGAATCTATGATATGAATTCAAAATCCAATCCTAATATTGCTTAATTAGAGAAACGATAAATTTCATGCATCATAAGCAAAAGAAAACATAAGGAAAGATAATAACTTAAAGAAAAAAATGTAACTAAATTAAAAAAAAAGGAGTAAAGATTGACAAAGGAAAAAAAAGTAAGATTTTGGGATTTGTCTATAATGTTTCATATGAAATAAGAAGGAAGATTAATGGAGGAAAGAAAATAAGGTGAAAATCTAGTGGTGTAGTCCATAAAGCATTTGGCTGCTAACCAAAAGTTTGATAGTTCAAACCCACCAGCCACTTCATGGAAGAAAGATGAGGCAGGCTAGTTCTATAAAGATTTACAGCCTTGGAACTCAGCTATGAGTTGGAATTGACTTGATGTTAGTGAGTTAAATTGTGGTGAGTTACTGTTAGGGGAGAAGAAAAGAATATTATCATCAGATATCACATATGGCAGACAGCAGGGTCAGCCAAGACTTTGTCTCAGAATCACCTGAAGATTTGGTAAAAATACAGAGTGCTGGGTTCCACATCAGACCTACTGAATTAGAATTATTTCTAGGATTTTGGCCTGAGAATCTGCATCTTAATTGGCCCCAGGGTGTTCTGTATGTACACATAGTTGAGAAGCAGTCCTTTAGGCAGAATTTTTTAAGGAAACCATTTCAGAAAGGAAGATTGTGTTGCCTTGCAAGAGTTTATTTGATAGATACCTGACTATTAACTCAATTGGGTAACCATAGGGACATATTTCAAGTTATTTAAATCCTGCAATGTAAAGAGTTTGATGTTAGCTTCACATCAACACATGGATTTAATTTATTTTGGATGTTATCAGGAGAAAAAAACAACAAAACAACAAAACTAATGAAACAACTTAGTATTTCCTTCACTGGCTGATGGGAAATAATGTTTTTCTCTCTAAAAATAAGATAGAGATTAGAGGAATTGTTTTGGCCTGCTTAAAAACCTAGTGTAATAAACTAACAATATCCTCACAAATAGTACTTCAGCCTGGGGACTGCATTAAGCAATACAAATAAGAAACTTTACTTAGGCAAGAAGGGTGTAATAACATCTAGAACATGGACTGAGATAATCACTTTATAAATTTGAAGACCTTCATTCAAAGCCTCAGGGTCTCTAAAACTGAAAAAAAAAAACCAAACCTCACGGTCATCAATTCAATTCTGACTCATAGTGACCTCCACTGGATTTCCCAGGCAGTAAATCTTTATGGAAGTAGATTTTCACACCTTCCTTCTGCAGAGTGGCTGGTAGGTTTGAACCAGCAACCATCTGGTTAGCAATCAAATGCCTTAGGCACTGCACCACCAGAGCTCCTCTCAGGGTCTCTAGGTCAGACTAAACCCTTCTCACTTAATTCTCTTCTCTCACCAACCCAAGGTTTACTTAACCCCCTAAATTAGTATCTCTGTCAACTTTCTCATCAGACTCCTCTGTGACACAGCCTGCTTGTTAATGTCTTTAGCAGCCCCCACCCTGAAGAAATTGCCTGACCTAAAATATTTGTTATTGTTCTTTTTAGTTGTTATAAAGTCAATTTCAACTCATGACAACAAGTGTGCGAAGTAGAACTGCTCTATACAATTTTCTTCTTCTTCTTCTGTTTTTTAATTTTTTAATTGTGATTTGGGTGAAAGTTTACAGAGCAAATTCACTTTCCATACAGCAGCTCACATCCACTTTGTCTCATGACATTGACTGCAATTTCCCACAATGCAACAGCTCCCCTCCTATTTTCTCCCCCTAGTTCTCCCCATAGTTACCTCTTCATTGTGTCCTCCCCTCCCATGCATTCCTCCCCCCAGAGCTGTCTCCCTGTGCATACACAGCCCTTCTATTTTCCCATGAGTAATGTCTCCAAGGAGTATATCTACCTAATGTAAATGTTCAGCTCATACACCTGTCTTTTGTTTGGCTGGAAGCCACAGGAGTGGGTTCAATTCCAGACCTGAAGGGCATCTAGGGACCATAGCATAGCCTCAGTGGTTCCATTAGGCTCTATCAGAGCAGAAAACCTGGTCTCTCTCTCTCTCTTTTTTTTTTTTTTCCTAAATGATTTTGAGTTTTGTTCCACGTTGTTCTCCCACTCTATCCAGGATCTCCTACACAGATCCCCTTCCAAGTAGTTGACAGTGGTAGCTGGGCACCATCTAGTTCTTCTGGTCTCAAAGTTGTACGGCCTGAGGATAGCATGGTGTACCAGTCACTTGTACTAATTGTTTCCATGAGTCTTTTGTTTTCTTCATTCTTCTTTCCTCTGGATGAGGCGAGAACCATCGTTGCATCTAGACAGTCACTTGCAAGCTTTTAAGATCCCAGTCAGTACTCACCAAAGTGGGATGTGGAAAAATGTTTTTGTTTCGTATGTTATGCCAATTGAGCTTGATGTCCCCTGTGACTATGGTCCTGAGCCCACAGGTTCAACTACACACTCACTCTGGGTAGCTGGCTGTGGCCAAGAAATGACTACAACCTTGTGCCTTGTCAGCTCTGCTATATACCTGGAAATTCTTATAGAACATACAAATACACTTGTAGAAACCTTGTCTGCCAACCCTATACGTAGTCATGGGCACACTCCCCCCTGCATACACATACCTAATTGTTCAACCTGTCCAGCCATCTATCAACCCATAGATCAATATTTACCTTTACTGACAACACAGTACTGTATGTGCAAAAGGGTTCATCTTTGTTGTCTGTACCTCCCATGCACCCATGGGATGTCTTCCCATGCATGTCTTCCTCTTCCTCACTGCCACCGTGTTGATCACTCACATTTGGTACATTGCCTTTCTGTTCACCCAAATCAATATCTGTCTCTACTTTCCATAGGATTTTCAAAGCTCTGGCTTTTTACAAGCACATCACCAAACTTGACTTCTCTGGTGCCTCTGGGTGGGTTTGATCTACCAGTTGTTTGATTAGTAGTTTAGCACTTAACTGCTCACACCACCCTGGGACTCTTCTAGCATGTTTAGGTCTCAATAAAAGATAATTAAAATAAGTAAAGGTTAAAGGCTAGAATTACTAGAAAAAAGAGGAAAGGTGTCTAGACAAGTCCAACAGAAAATGGGAAGGGCATTAAGATTTTGTGGGCCAGCTCCTCATGATTTTCCAGGACCACAGTGAGGTACTACCTCCTGGGTGCTGCACTTAGTGTGATCTACCCTTCAACTCTGAAAAGACCGCTGTGTTTAAGCCAGGCATGCAGGCAGCAGAGTAACCTTTCAAGGTGCCCTGGATCAATGATCACATTAATGGGGGTCTGTGTAATGGACTAAAGGAAGTTCACAGTGGGGTCTTAAATAGGATTCCAAGGAACACAAATTCTCCCCCACCTAACACTAAAGTTTATGACTGGGAATGAGCTATATCCCAGCTTGGAGAGTGGGTGCATGAAGAATCTTGAAGACAGTTTGAAGAAATAAAGATACGCAATATTTCCTTTTTGCACTTTGATATATTTATTGCATATATCCTATTGCATGGTTCTGGTTTAATTCCATTGATATTGTCATTCACAACCTTCTGTCTAGCTCATACAACTTTTTTGTGGTAATTTTTTGGAGAAAAACTGGAAGTTGGAAGAGTGACATATGATTTTTTTCTAAAAAAAAAAAAAAATTACTTTTCTCTTCCCATTTCTAAAGAAACTGAAATAGATGCTTGTGTCCAAATGGTGTCCAGCAGCAAACTAGGCCATGAGTCAGAGTAGAGCAGAGAAGAACTCAAATGAGAAGACGAAAGGCTAAAGGGCAACTTCTGAACAGATCATGCAGGAATGATTTCAGTGAGAGACTTATTTTACACATTTACTGTAGAAGAAAGAATACCGACTCATCAAAGCATGTGTGTAGAGGAGGAGAACAGAGGGGACAACATTTCCTAGAGAGATGTATAGTGAGTCTTATTATTATTATTAAACATATTTTTCAACCAGTCAATCTCATTAACTGATCATGATGGATAATTTATTTGTTTATACTTAGGCTGTGTTTACAAAGCTTATAAAATCTTTCTGACTTTCATTGGAAGACAAAATCATACAGTAGTCTACTGTCCTGAAATAAGTAGAACTTGTGGAACCAGCTTTGAAGCATTCAATATTTTTAAATTTCTATTTTAATACTTTAGAAAATGTGTCCTTTTATCCATTCAAACATTAGTCATGTATATCTGAATATACCTGTGGCTCATTGTGTCATTCCATTAACACCTCACTTAGTACATTAGAGCCATGTAACATTTGGCTGATTTAGTAAAAAAAAAAAAAAAAAGTTTCAAATTAAAATGTCTGAAATGAATAGATGTTATATAATTGCAGCTTTCAGAAATCACTTCAGTATTTCTACAACTCTACTGTTTTTTTTTTAATATCAAAAATACATTCATTCATATCATTTATACCTCTGAAAATCTAGATCCGTCATTTAGCCAAAACCCTTATTTATGGTTGTAAAAACTGAAACATAATAACTAGTGGGTGTTAGGCCTAAGCATATGACATTATAGGATATTTTCATTATGGTAAATTTTCCATATTTCATCTATTTTAATATGAAGCATATTAAGCTTTGTGAGAATGTTTGGATGTGACATACAAGTTAATTATTATAAATTGGAAGGACATCTAAGTAAAACTAGAAAAAAGATCTAATATTTTATATTATGTTTGTACTCAATTGTTTTTAATAACCCCCCAGATTTCCAAGTCATGCACTGAACAGTTTCCTTTGTACTGAAGGAAAAGAGGGGAAGGGGAAGTAGAAGACCCAATTAAGAAAAACTTCATCTCAACCTGAACTCCATGAAAACTAAATACATCATATACACATATATATCCATTCTAGAGGAAAATTACCACAAAATTAAGGAGCTCTGGTAGCATAGACCCTAGGTTTTTGACTGCTAACCAGAAGGCTGGCAGTTCAAACCACCAGCCACTCCTTGGAAGGAAGGTTGAGCAGTCTACTTCTGTAGTGATAACACCTCGGAAACTCAAGGATGGGTCGCTATGAGTCGGGTTCACCTAGACAGCAGTGAGTTTGGATTGGTTTATAGTAGTTAAGAAAGGAGATTTTTATTCAGCATATGCAGCAAAGGAAAACAAAGGTGGGACACAGACAGACATGTCATCAGAACAAATAAATGTATTACAAAATCAGCAGTATATATGACAAAGTACAAATCAATCAAAGCTTCATCTTTTCATAGATATGCTAAAATTCTCAAATCACCATGGTTGCTTCTTTCAATTAATCAGTGTTACATGTATTCAGTAATAATAGGAAGGTCTTCTTCGGTCCCATAACCAAAAACAGGAATAAGATAAGGGTAGTTACTGTCCTTTATCAAAATGTCTTCATTGTTCTAAAAAGATATATGAAGAGAGTTCCCTATTTCTTTGTGTGAGCCCCTTTCCTGTACCTTAGTTAATCTACTCTTCCTGACATCAATCTGACCTTCCCCGGGTGTTCCCAGAATTATCATGGCTGCTGCCTCTCCCTAGACTTTCCTGGAATTATCATAGCTACATGGGCGAGTCAAAGTCAGAAACCTTGGAGAAATAATATAGAAAACTCAAAATAGCATCTGAATTAAGTCAAAGGTCAAGATGCCATTAGGGTTCCAAATGCAGGCCATAGCCTTTAACAACCCAAATACTTTAGATTTTAGGCTCTAATGCAACCTATCCATATATTATAATATTATTTAGCAATTTCTTATAAACTCATTCAGCTTTAATTTTCACTCATTGAGTTTCTTGTTTTGTTGTGGTCTCCATAAAACATTTTCTTGCCTAGATCATCTGGAAAGAGGGTACATGGAGGATCTTGTACCTAACAATGAGATCATCTTGCAATCTTTCAAACTAGGAAATCTTCACACCGTTTAAACACCTAAAGAGCTTTTTGTTGCCAAGGCTAAATCTGAGTTCTTCTGTAGCTCTATTCATCTTCATAAATACCTGTTTTGTTTTGTTTTCATATTAAGAAAAAAAAGTTCTTATAGTCCGGGCTGTCTGATATTAACACTAGAAACAATTTGCAATCACCTAAGAAAATTTTTCACTTTCCTACTCCTATTCATAGTTGTGCTCTACTCTCTTCCTATAGTTACTTTTTAGTTTCCCAGTTAACCCAAGACATTGCCTTATCCACCACAATTTTCCCAGCACCTTTAAGTAGGTATACTCCTTCTCCATTAGGCACTTCTAGCCTCTTTGCCCTCAGCCTTAACATCACATCAAGTTACTTTACTGTATGAGAAAGTGACTTGCAGCAGTGTCTGGCACAAAGACATATAACATATATTAATCATAACTTGTCACCATTTTGTTGCTACAACAAATTAAGGCACTCTATGTTGCTCTTATTTTGTGCTGCTTTTTTTTTGATGGTACTGATTTTCCTATAATTTTGTTTTCAAGTTAGAAGAGCAAAGTAAAAACAGATTAAGTACAAGAAAGTGATATGTATTTAAATAGGAGAAATAATAATAAATAAAATAAAGTAAAAACTTGGTTCCTTTAAAAAATAATAAATATTTTCAAATCTTTATCAATGATGATCAAGGAAAAGATTAAACACTAACTAGCAATATAAGTTATGAAAAAGAGGACATTATTACATATTACACAAAATTAAAACATGTAATATGGGATATATATATATATTTAAATTATATCAATAAACTTGGCATATTAGTTGAAATAAACAAGTTTCTTGAAAAAAAATTGCCTGCCAGTATTAGAAATAGAAGAAATACACCATCCATCAAATAAACTGAAGAAGGAAAGGAAATTCCTGGCCCAGATGGATTCACCAATAAAAAAAATCTCTAAAAGATGTGTATATGTGTGTATGTCTCTGTGTGTATAATCTTTCAGAAAATAGATATTGAAGGAGACACATCCCAGCTTATTTTATGAAGTCAGCCACATTATCTCTATAGAAAAACCTGGCAAAAGCATTACAAGAAAAGAAAATTACAGAACAATTTCCCTTATGAATATAGATGCAAAAAATTCTGGACAAAATATTATCAAAGTACATATATCTATTACATATAAAAAAGATATTACATTATGACCAAGTGTGGTTTATCTCAGAAATAAAAGGTTAGTTTTAACATTTGACAGTTAAAGTAATTCACCATCTTAAGTAAATTAAAAATTATGAAAGCTAAAATCATCTCAATAGATTATAAATGTATTTAAAGAGGTCCTCACCTCTTCATCATTAAATGATGCATCTTAGTAACTTAGAAGTGGAAAGAAACGTCCTCAACCTAATAAGTGGTCTCGACTAAAGCTCTTTCAGATAACATCAAGCTGAAGGTCATACAATGACTGCCCTCCCACCTCCTGCACAAATTTACCAAGCCCTGGAGACATAAATAGTATTTTTATTTTGGAGCTGGGGGAAATACATGAGATTGTAGACAATTGTTATCTTTCTGTAATCTAGTCTGTGTTCTTAAAAAAAATTACTGCAAAAGTACCACTAATGAAAAGAAAGAAAATCTACACTTTAAAAGAAGTAAAGTTATCTTTGACTGTTGCATAGTAACCTTTTGGATTTTAATAAAGGCCTATTAGGATCTCATTCAATATAAAGGGCAGCCAAGTGGCAAAAATCCCACCACTTAACGTGAGGAACAGAAATACGTAGTCAGTGACAGAGGCCAAGTGACACTCTGTTCAAAAATTCTCTGTCAACACACTGGTGATCAACTACATATTCAAGGATTCCAAACTAAACATTCAGAGCCCTAAATCTCCCTTCATGACAGACACTTTTAAAGCAAGATGTAAAAAGAGGAGTAAATCACGGCTACCTCTCCTCACGGTTTTTATTGAAAGAGAAAACAGAAACAGGCCAATCATAAAGATCTATTACTGACAAGTCAAACATTCCTAGTTCTCAAAAGACTTCAGAGCTGTACCCTTGAAGTTAAGGGCAACTTCAGGAACTGTAGCAGGGATTCATGTGATACTCTTATTGGAGAATTGGAGAGAAAAATCCCTTATTATTGATCACCTGAGGTTGCTGTGAGACTATATTACACTTTTCCTTCTCTCTCTGCCCAATTCTGCTTCCTTCAATTAGTTACAGGTGTTGATCTCTGGGACACTCTCCAACAAAGTCCCTGAATGCAGATCTTCATCTTGGAGGATGTGTTCTAGGGAACTTGATTTATTCCATCAAAGCACCTCATGAAAGTCAGCGTCACCTTTGACTGCTTGAAAGTGTCAACATCTCCTAGTGATAGTACTAGCCAAGGAGAATCTTTTGTGATGAATCTCCAATTTTTAATGCTCCCTAGCCTCACACTCCTGTAGTTAGATGCTTTGGAGCCATTATTCAACTTATTGTGGCCCACGTAACGAAGTAGAAGTACACCACAGAATTTTCCTGGATATAATCTTTACACTCCTTGGAAGGAAGATGGGGCAATCTATTTCCATAGTGATACTGCCTTGGAAACCCAAAGGGGGTCGCTATGAGTCGGGTCCGACTTGACGGCACATAACAACAACAACAACGTAATTTTTACACGAACAGATCTGCAGGTCTTTCTCCTGCGTGGGTTCAAACTGCCAACTTTTCAGTTAGAAGTTGAGTGCTTAACACATTTGCAAACAGCTTTCCTTAGTCCCACCCTAGGATCTTGGAATTAGCAAAGAATAAGGGAGAATCTCCAGGGGTAATGTAAGGGATTAAAAAAAAAAAAAACAGCAAGAATCCTTCTTTCCTGTTACAGGAAACCGAAGTATTCTAGAACAATTATCTTCATACGAGTTAAAAAACTGAATCCTGTTGAGTCAAATCCAACTCATAGCAACCCCTACTTGGGTTTCCAAGGCAGTATCACTACAGAAGTAGATTGCCCAACCTTCCTTCCGAGGAGTGGCTGGTGGGTTTGAACTTCCAGCCCTCTGTAAGCAGTCAAATGCCTTAGGCACTACACCACCAGAGCTCCCTTATCGGAGTTAGAAATCTATTAATCAATAAACTGAGATTATTTGAAGAGTCATTGTGAGCCGACCACTCATTGTCTGAAAGTGATTGGTCAAGTCATGGACTCTTCCTTGACTTAGCCCAGGCAGAGGTAACGAACAACTCTTCAGAAGAAGGAAAATAATCAAATTATTTTCCACCCCACCCAGAACACAGCTTGTTCAATGTTGGGGATACATATAGGAGCACATGGAAAGAAAACTATGCAAAGTGGCAATAGTGTTTGTGCAAATTATGTTAGTCTTTTTGGCACAACACTGACTTTGATGAACTTTTCTTTTTCCTGTCCAATTATTAAATATGATAAGTAGGAAAAAGGGGCCCTTATATCTTGGTAAAAAATAAATAAATAAATAAGCTTTGTGTGTTTTATACTTTTGTACATATGTATTTAATTTATAATCAAATGACTTTCATATAACACAGGCACTTACTCTTTAACAATTAAGCAAGAAATGTGAAATAATTTAGCTATAATAAAATATTAGACTCAAAAAATACTTTTTCTCACATCTTCAGTTTTCTCACACTAAAAATACAATGACTAATTATGGGCATGAAGATTTGAAAATGAATGATAATTATTTCAGTGTAAATAAAAGCCCCATTCTGAAACTTGAGTAAAATACGAACTTTAGAAACAGAATATTTTAAACCTAATACTCTCACAAATCACCACTGTCCACATGCTTTATGGGGAAATTATATTTATTTTCTGTAAAACAATCCTGTGTTTTTGACCAGAAGCTTCACTTTACTTATTGGCCAAGCAGAAGAATTGTAAGAAAATTACCCACAGTCAATATATATCAATGTAAACAGAAGAGCCTTCTCTATATTACAGTCTCCCAAACAACTTCATCCCTACCCTACACTTACTCTTGAGTTCTATATCAAAAACATTTTATTCTGGCAGAAAAGTCAACTCCACTTGAGTCACCCACTAATTTTGATAGCGATATGTGTACATTTTCCTCAAGTCCAAAATAAATATTTTAAAACTTAATATTTTACTTATGCTGCATGATGGTTGAAAGTGTTAAATAACAGTGTCAACTAACTAAGATACTATCTAGGATTTATTTCATAAACGCTCTTTATTCCATCATGTTCGTGTCATATGGAGAATACTGAAAAGTTAAGGAAGATAAATGTTGCAGGGGTTGAATCCAATCTCCTTTATAACTTACGTGTTGCCACATCTTCTCATTATATATTACCATAAAAGATGGATTTTGTTGGAAACTTTTTTTTGACAGTCTCTTATCATTACTGAAGAGGATGATATAAACAAACTGTTTTCTTGGTGAAATTAGCTTTGATACACCCTATCCTTACAATCCCATCAGCTCTACCAAGTCTGAAATTCTTGACCTCTAAGGTACTATGCCAGACCAACTGTTTACTCAGACACTTCTGTAATTGTGAGGAAAGTTCATTTAAGGATGAGTTTATCCACTAAGGGATCAATTTGTAGTTGGTAATTATCATTGTTAGTGCACAATGTTCACTTGCATCTGTGTTCTTAATATGTCTATGTTCAGATGTTTAAAGAGAGGGAATGATACATGTATTTTTTTTTAATTCAGTATCATTTACATTAATTTATTTGACATATGGTCTCGGAGTCCAGCCAGAATTTTACTGAACAATATATATCCTTAATACCAGGTAAGGAAATGGAAAATTCTGTCACTGAGAATCTCATCAACTTAAAAAAAATTGTGTCTTAGTAAAATTAAAATGAAACCTGTTATATTTTATAATTTTATAATTATTTAATTTATAATTGAATGATTATCATATAATACATGTACTTTGTCTTAAAAAATTAATTCTGAAACATGAAACAATCTACCCAAAAGTTAATATCAAAATCTACCTCAGTGATGACTTACTTTGTACAATTCTTGAGGTAACTGAAAAACACAAAACAGGAAAATATCCACGGTGTCGTTTCCTGAATTAAAATAAAGTTTTCAAATTATTTTAATGGCATTGTTGTTGTTGTTATGTGCTGTCGAGTCGGATCCGACTCCTAGTGACCCCTCCTTGGGTTTCTGAGGCAGTATCACTACGGAAGTAGATGGCTCCATTTTCCTTCCGAGGAGTGGATAGAGAAAAAATATAAACCCAAAACAAACTCACTGCCATCAAGTCAATTCTGACTCATAGCAAGCCCCTTTGGGTTTCCAAGTTATGGAAGTAGATTGCCCAGTCTTCCTTCCGTGGAGTAGCTGGTGGGTTTGAACTGCCAACCTTCTGGTTAGCAGTCAAATGCCTTAAGCACTATGCCATTACAGTTCCTAGAGAAGCAATAGTAATATAGAATTAAGAAATATTAAGAGAACACCTCTAATAACATTAAAATAACTGCACTGCTGTCAAACAAAACTAAGAGTCAGGTGGTAAAGTGTCAGTGTCAGTGTCAGTGTTAATGTATGTAGCAGCAGCAGCACTACTAGCCTAAGTTCACTATCAACACTGAATTTTAGTTCTCTACTGTAGTGTAAATGAGCAGTTTCCAAAATACAAAAGAAACTAAAAATGATTAGATAATTAGATTTTAGATCCTGTTTTTATTTTCTAGGTTGTTGTTGCTGTTAGATGCTATTGAGTTGATGTTTGACACAGTGTAGAATTACCCCATAGGGTTTTCTAGTCTGTAATCTTAACAAAAGCTGATCACCAGATCTTCTTACAGCAGAAAGTCTGGGTGGGTTCCAAAGGCCAAGCTTTTGGTGTAAAATGGTGGAAGCAGTGTATCAACAGGGGAATGCTAGAAATTCAAGATGGATTCAGAAGAGGACGTTCAACTAGGATTATCATTGCTAATATCACATGGATCTCAGCTGGAAGCAAAGAATACCAGAAAGATATTTACCTATGTTTTATTGACTGTGCAAAAACACATGACAATGTGGATAACAATAAAATTATGTATTACATTTTGAAGAATGGGAATTCCAGAAAACTTGCTTCTGCTCCCGGGGAAACTATTCATAGACCAAGATGTAGTTGTTCCAGGGGAACAAAGGTATAACTGCAAGGTTGACTATCTTTTCACCATACTTATTCAATCTGCATGCTAAGCAAATAATCAAAAAAGCTGGATTATATGAAGATGAGTGCAGCATCAGGATTGGAGGAAGACAACCTGTGATATACAGATGACATACAACCTTGCTTGCTGGAAACAAAGAGGTCTTGAAAAGCTTAATGGGAAGAACAAAGACTTCAGCTCTTGGTATATATTACACTTAAACATAAAGAAAACAAAAATCTTCACAGCTGAACCAATAAGAAATATCATGACATATGGAGAAAAGATGAAAGTTGTCAAGGATTTCCTTTTGCCTGGACCACATTTAACTTCCATGGAAGCAACAGTCTAAAATAAAATGACATATTATTCAAATCTAGAATATTTCATAAACTTCAAGCAAAAGATCTCTAAAAAGTGTTGAAAAGCAAAGATGTACTTTGAGAACTCAGGTGCATGTAACCCAAGCCATGGTATATTTAATTACCTCTCAGGTATGAGAAAGACGGACAATGAATAAAGAAGACTGAAGAAGAATTGATGCATGTGAATTGTGGTACTGTCTAATAAGGTTGAATATACCATTATTAAAACCAGAGGAATTGTGTGAGGACATCAAAAAATAATACATGAAGAAAGCAAAAGGTCATTAAAATGACAGGACCAAAAGAAAAGACCAAAATGGATGTCAGAGGAGACCCTGAAACTTGCACTTGAATGGAGAGCAACTAAAGCAAATGGAAGAAATGACAAGATAAAAGAGCAGAACTAAAGATTTCAAAGAGCAGCTCGAAAAGACAAAATCAATTATTACAATGAAATGTGTAAAGACCTGGAGTTATAAAACCAAAAGGGAAGAAATACTCAGTATTTCTCAGGCTGAAAAAAACTGAAGAAAGATTTTAAGCCTTGAGTTGGAACACTGAAAGATTGTTGTTGTTAGGTGCCCTTGAGTCTTTCCAACTCATAGCGACCCTATGCACAGAACAAAACACCACCCAATCCCACACCAGTTCCATGATCTTTGCTATACTTGAGTTCATCGTCACACCCACCTTGTCAATCCATCTCCCTGAAGGCCTTCCCCTCTTTTGTCGACCCTCCACCGTACCAAGCATGACATCCTTTTCCAGGGAATGGTCCCTTCTGACAACATGACCAAAGTAGGTGAGACGAAGTCTGGCCATTCTTGCTTCCAAGGAGCATTTCCGCTGCACTTCCTCCAGGACAGATCTGTTAGTTCTTTCAGCAGTTCCCGGTACTTTCAGCATTCTTCACCAGCACCACAACTCAAAAGCATCAACTCTTCTTCAGTCTACCTTATTCATTGTCCAGCTCTCACATGCATATGAGCTGATTGAAAATATCATGGCTTGTGTCAGGCACACCTTAGTCCTCAAGGAGACATCCTTGCTCCTCAGCACTTGAAAGAGGTCCTTTGAAGCTGACTTGCCCAGTGCTATACATTGTCTAATGTCCTGACCACTGTTTCCATTGGAGTAGATTGTACAACAAAGCAATTTGAATTCTTTGACAACCTCAATCTTTTCTCCATTTATCATGCTGCTGCTTATTGGTCCAGTTGTGAGGATTTTTGTTGTATTTATATTAAGATGTAATTGATACTGCCGACTGCATTCTTCAATCTTCATCAGTAAGTGCCTCAAGTCATCCTCACTTTCAGCAAGCAAAGTTGTGTCATCAGCATATAGCAAGTTGTTAGTGATTCTTCCTCAAATCCTGATGCCATGTTCTTCTTCATATAGTCCAACTTCTCAGATAATTTGCTCAACATATAGATTGAATAAGTATGGTGAAAGGATACAACCCTGAAATGGTCCCTTCTTGAATTTAAACCATACATTATCCCCTTGTTCTGTTCGAATAACAGCATTCTGGTCAATGTACAGGTTCCTCATGAGTACAATCAGGTGTTCTGGAATTCCCATTTTTCTCAATGTCATCCA
>NW_006922460.1:375275-390582 GCF_000298275.1 Orycteropus afer afer
GAGGGGGAGGCCTTCAACGAGATGGATTGACACAGTGGCTGCAATGATGGGCTCAAGTATAGCAGCGATTGTGGGGCTGGTGCAGGATCAGGCAGTGTTTTGTTCTGCTGTGCATGGGGTCGCTGTGAGTCGGAAACGACTCGACGGCACTTAACAACAACAACAATCACTCTTCACTCAAGGGCAAGTTTCAGAGTCTCTTCTTTCATACATTTTGGTCTTCTCTTCTTTTCTCGTCTTTTTAGTGACCTCTTACTTTCTTCATGGATGATGTTCTTGATGTCATCCTACAATTCTGGTTTTCGGTCATTGGTATTTAATTCATCAAATGTATTCTTTTGATGGTCTCTAAATTCAAGATGGATATATTCAAGATCATATTTTTGCTCTTGTGGACTTGTTTTAATTGTCTTTAACTTCAATTTCAACTTACATATGAGCATCTGATGGTCTGTTCCACAATTAGCTCCTGGACTGGTTTTGGCTGAAGATATTGAGCTTTTCCATCCCCTCTTGCCACAGATGTAGTCAATCTGATTCTTGTGTGTTCCATCTGGTCAAGTCCACATGTAGAACCACCATTTTTGTTGTTGAAAAAAGGTGTTTGCAATGAACAAGTCGTTGGTTTGGCAAAATTCAACCATGCAAGTTCCAGCATTATTTCTGTCACCAAGGCGAAGTCCACGTGTATCCCATTTGTGTTGTTGAAAAACGTATTTGCACTGAATAAGTTGTTGGCCTTGCAAAATTCTACCATGTGATTTCCAGCATTATTTCTGTCACCAAAGACAACTTTTCCAACTACCAGTGATTCCTCTTTGTTTCCAACTTTTGCATTCCAGTCACCAGTGAAAATTAACACATCCTGATTGCAAGTTCTGTCAATTTCAGACTGCATGAGTTGATAAAAATCTTCAATTTTCTCATCTTTGGCATTGGGGGTTGGTGCACATATTTGAATAATAGTAGTATTAATGGGTCTTCCTTAAAGGCGTATGGCTATTATCCTATCACTGACAGCATTGCACTTCAGGACAGATCTTGAAACCTCCTTTGTGATGATGAATGCCACACCATTCCTCTTCAATTTGTCATTCCCGTCATAGTAGATCATATGGTTGTCTGATTCAAAGTGGCCAAAACCAGTCCATGTTAGCTCACTAATGCCTAGGATATCAATCTTTGTGCATTTCACTTTATTTTTGAAAACTTCCAATTTTCTTAAATTCATACTTCATACATTCAATGTTCTGATTATTAATGGATGTTTTCAGCTGTTTCTCCTCAATTTGAGTGTTGCCATGTCAGCAAATGGAGGTCGGGAAAGCTTTACCTTATTCATATGAGTAAAGCTGGTTTTACTCTGATGATGCAGCTCTTTCCCAGTCCTATTTTGAGATCCTTCTAACCTAAGTGACTCATCCTCCTCCTCTGTATTGGAAAATGTTTCCAGACTATTCATACAGTTACACAGGAATGTATTGACAGTGTTTCTCTGATATTCATTAGGTTTTCCCTGGCCAATTCTTTGAGAAGTGGATGACCTCTTCCTTCTTCTTAGTCTGTCTCAGTTTGCAAGTCACACTGATACCTGTGCACCGTGTGCATCTCGATAGGTTTGAAACACTGGTGGCATAGCCTCAAGACTGACAGACAGCAACACAGTAGGACAAACCAACAGACAAGTTTGTCTCCCTTTGCTGTTTGAAACCACTCCAACCTCCCTTTACCTGGATCCCTTCTACTGCCTCCTCACTTTTTCCCATGCCCCTGACCTTTTTCTGTCCTATCCCCTGTTTTCCCACCTTGTCACTTGTGTGATGGGGCTTGGGTTCTCTCCTCTCACCTGGATTCCTGCAGCTGACGCCTCACTGTGTCCCAGTTCCCCTTGCCTTTTCTGTCCTTCCCCCACTTTCCCACCTTGAAAAGATTCTATAGGCAAAATTGAAAAAGTCTGTTTGCAAAATATGGAGTGATGCAAGAAATATAAAAAGAAGATGGAAGGAATACACAAAATCACTGTACCAAAAAGAATTAGTCAATGTTCATCCATTTAAGGATGTGGCATTTGATCAAGAACCTATGGTATTGAAGGAAGAAGTTAAAACTTCACTGAAGGAAGTGCTGATAAACAAGGATCCAGGAATTGACGGAATACTCATTGAGATATTTCAATGAATGGATGCTGCACTGGAGGCACTTACCCATCTATGCCAAGAAATTTCGAAGACAGCTACCTGGCCAACTGACTGGGAAAAAAAAAAAAAAAAAATCCATGTTTGTATCCATTCCAAAGAATGGTGATGCCACAGAATGTAAAAATTATAAAATAATATCATTAATAGCACATGCAAGTAAAGTCTTGCTAAAGATAATTCAAAAATGATTACAGCAGTATATTGACAGGGAACTTCCAGAAATGCAAGATGTATTCAGAAGAGGATGTGGGCCAAGGGATACCATTGCTGACATCTGATAGATCTTGGCTGAAAGCAAAGAATACTGAAAAGATGTTCTCTTGTGTTTTATTAATTATTCAAAAGCATTTTATCGTGTGGATCACAACAAGTTATGGATAACGTTGAGAAAAATAAGAATTCCAGAACACTTAATTGTGCTCATGGGGAACCTGTGCATATACCAGGAGGCTTTCATTTGAACAGAGCAAGGGATACTATGTGGTTTAAAATCAGGAATGGGTGCGTCAGGATCATATCCTTTCACCATACTTACACAATCTGTCTGCTGAGCAAATAATCCAAGAAACTGGATTATAGGAAGAAGAATGTTGCATGAGGATTAGGGGAAGTCTCATTAATAACCTGTGAAATGCAAATGACACAACCTAGCTTGCTGAAAGTGAAGATGACTTGAAGCAATTACTGATGAAGACTAAAGACTACAGTCTGCAGTTTGGATTATACCTCAACATAAAGAAAATGAAAATCCTCACAATTGGACCAATAAACACCATCACAATAAATGGAGAAAGGATTGAAGTGGTCAAAGATTTCATATTACTTGGTTCCACAATCAACACCAACAGAAGCAGCAGTCAAGAAATCAGACGTCAGTCATATTGCACTGGCAAATCTGCTGGAAAAGACCTCTTTAAAGTGCTAAAGAGCAAAGATGACTCTTTGAAGAATAAGGTGCACCTAACCCAACCCATGATGTTTTCAGTCACCTCTTATGCATGTGAAGTCTGGACAATGAATAAGGAAGAGCAAAACAGGAGCTGATGCTTTTGAGTTGCGGTGTTGGCAGAAGAACTAACAAATCTGTCCTGGAAGAAGTGCAGCCAGTATGCTCCTTGGAAGCAAGAATGTCCAGAATTTGTTTGACCTATTTTGGTTATGTTGTCATGAAGGTCCCATTCCCTGGAGAAGGATATTATGCTTGGTAAAGTAGAGAGTCAACAAAAAAGGGGAAGGCCCTCAACAAGATGGATTGGCACAGTAGCTACGATGATGGGCTCAGGTATAGCAAGGATTGTGAGGCTGGTGCAAGACCAGGCAGTGTTTCGTTTTGTTGTATATAGGCTCTCTATGAGTTGGAGCCAACTTGATGGGACCTAACAACAGTAACAACATACCCTGGACTGTCAGAAGAACAAATAATTCTGTCTTGGAAAAAGTACAGTCAGAGCGCATCTTAGAAGTGAGGGTGGTTAGATTTCTTTGTTTCACATACTTTGGACATATTATCAGCAAGGACCAGTCCCTGGAGAAGGACATCAGGTTGAGTCTAATAGAGGATCAGTGAAAAAGAAGAAGACCCTCAATGAAGTGCTTTGACACAGTGGCTGCAACAACGGACTCAGACATAGCAACAATTGTGAGGATTGTGCTGGACCAGGCAGTGTTTTCTTCTATAAGCAAAAAACTGACTCAATGACACAAGACAACAACAACAATTATCTTATAATCATAATTTCTATTCTATTTCACCTCTTTCATTCTCCCTCCCTCCCTAGCTCATCTCCCACCTCATTTCTATTTCTTTCTTTCCAGATCATGAACAATTGCAAAGTCAAATCAATGAAATGATCTCTGAAAATATTAAACTGTGTAACTGGTTCAAAGTGAATTTTAGAAATCTAAAATGTGTCATCAATTTTGAAGTATTTCTCAAATTAAATAATACTAAAGTTATAGTATAAATAAATCTTTACTATTAATATTTTCACAAATATGTTTACACATCTACTCTATATATCTACCTGAATATATAAAGACAGGTTGTCCACAGTATCATTGATTCTTCCACTTAATAAATAAATAAATAAATAAATAAATAACAAAACAAAACAAAAATAATGCTGCCATCAAATGAATTCCAACTCATTGTGACCCTTTAGGACAGAGTAGGACTACCCCATAGGTTTCAAAGGCTGTAAATCTTTATGGAAGCAGACTGCCTCAATTTTGTTCCTTAGAGTAGCTGGATGGTTAAAACCGTCAACTTTTTGGTTAGCACCTGATTGCCTTAAGCACTGTGCCATGGGAGCCCTTTATTCTACTTGAAATCAAAAAACCAAACCCACTGTCACCGAGTCAATTCTGACTCAAAGCCACCCCCGATGGGTTTCTGAGGTGGTAAATCTGTACCAAAATAGATTGCCCCTCTTCCTTCTGCAGAGTGGCTGGTGGGTTTGAACTGCCAGCCTTCGGGTTAGCAGTCAAATGCCTTAGACACTACACCACTATGATAAGTCAATAATGTTTTCAGGTGTACTTCTTACCTGCAAAATGGGAAGATTAGACAAAGTGTATTTTAAGGTCAGAATTTGAGTCAGAATTTTATATATGGACCCCTGAGTTACCCCTTAGATGTTAGAATGAAACAATGTTCATGCTGCCAACAATATAAAAGGTAAGCTTACCTAGGATGTGTTATCTGCAGATTTCCAGTGATCTGATTTTACAGATTCCCATTTTACAAATAAAAGCAATGTAGCATTTCAGATACACATTACTGAGAATTCTCTTTAGCTAACTTGTTTTGTGTCATAGACTTATTTCCAAACTCCCTACGTGTTTTTCTAATTGTGTTCTTAGGGATCAGACAAAATTAAAATTATAAAGGTCATTTTAAATCTGATATCTCTCCAAAGTTGAGAGAGAAAAGCAATCAACATTTTTTCATTGGGAGAAAAATTTCTCATGCCAGGAAAATGAAAACTCTTAAGAATTTAAGGGTTTTTGCTTTGTTGCTGTTGTCAGTTTTTTAAGAATTCAGCATTGGTAACAGGAGAAAAGGACCATTTGTTAAATCACCCTTGAATTAAAAAAAAAAAAAAAATTGAAAAGTAATTGCTGTGAATAAAAGTAACATAAGTCTGCCTGACAAGCAAAGTGATAGTTCATATTCTAAAATATGTCACACTTATATTTGAATCTAATTTAATTTTTTCCCCACCAGCAGGATATCTTGAAACAGATGCTTTTAAGAATGTCATACATATCTACTCTGTTTACTGCCTATCACTTTCTTCTTCTTCTCATTTTTTTTTTCCTTCTTATTGATTCTCTCAACCTAGCAAGAGTCTTATAACTTCTGACTGGTTCAGTAACTCCATGACTCATCACATAAATTGCTCTGTAAAATTGCTGTACAGTCAGTCTATACCCTGCCTACACGTTTCACATATTATAGCTGACAAATGAAGACCATCACAGAAATAAATTAGACTCTAAACCAGGGTTAAAACTTTTCTCAACAAAACTGTATTTCATTAAGTGAGCTTAGGTGAGTTAAGGTAAATCACTTAATATTTTCAGTTGTATGTCTCACCTGTGAAATGGGAGGGTTGAGTGCAATGCTATTTAAATTCCTTTAGAGTCAGAGATTTGAATAGAAAGATCCTTTCATTTAGATGTAAGTATGAATCCTCAGGTGGTGCAAATGGTTCAGTGCTTAGGTTGAAAGTTTGAACCCACTCAGAGGCACCTCAGAAGAAAGACATGACAACCTGCTCCCAGGTCACAAGCTTGGAACTGCTATGGAGTGCAATTCCAGTGCACACGTGGGCTCACCATGAGTCAGAATAAACTTGGTGGTCACTGGTTTGTCTCTTGGTTATATGTCACTATACGTTGAAATTGACTCAATGCCAATTAAGTTTTTTTTTTTTTTTTTAATGAGAAGACATTGCTCATTCAAAACTATTAATCAATTTTCTAAAACTTTATTTTTCTGGTATCTTCTTTATTATCTATTTATCGTTGCATTAACAAATATTTTAATATATGAAAAATTTAAAAGATAAGAAAATTAAGTAACATTGCCAAGGAATACACTTCTAAATAAAGAAAGCAGAGTACATAATTTGCTTGACTCCAATAAAAGTATTGTCTTTTCAAGGGTCAGTAAGTAATTGTCCTATTGCATACTTAATCTGTAAAACTTTCTGAAAGTTTTCCATTCTTTACCTAACCATCCAAAAAAGAATTATGTCAAACCTGTTTCTTAACTAAAGGCAACACCTAAAGTTACTTCTAATAAAAATTCTAAGGACTTAACCTAGTAGAAATTTATATATATGTAGAAGAAAACATATACATAGATAATTACTCACTGCCCTTGAGTTGGATTCAACTCATAGTGACCCCTCGTTGGGTATCTGAGGCAGTATCACTAAGTACATTGCCCAGTCTTCCTTCTGAGGAGTGGCTGGTGGGTTTGAATCACCAGCCTTCTGGTTAGCAGAAAAACGCCTTAGGTACTATGCCACCAGAGCTCCTACATAGTTAATTGGAGGGTGGAGGTAGAGGGAGTGGATAATAAAAGGCTAAATCAGAACCAGAGTGAAATTGAAACCACTTACACCATACTCTTAATTATACCCAGCTATGATCCTTTCTTAAAATTCTATATCAAAGATAATCCAGACCAGAAATGAACTAGTAAACTTATATTAGTGATTTTGATCAGTGTAGCTTATTAAGTGCCTCTTTAAAAATATAATAGAGCTTAAATACCATTATATACAAGAGCCCTGGGTACAGTGTTTAACCAAATACTTGGACAAATGTGGAACAATTTCAGAGTATTAGGGAGTTTTGTTTGCTATTTTTCATGTGAAGAAGTTCATAGTCAGTTTTATAGTCATTGAATTTTTTATCAGCTTTTGATTTACTTCCACTCTATCCTGCTAGTCTCAGAAGTTGTAAAAAGCAGACATTTCCTACCATGAGGAGGTTAGGCTATCAGTAAGCATCAGCACTATAGAACTCACTTGGAAATGCATATTTTCCCTATAATTTATTTTTATGTAAATGTATGTCCAGTTATGCATATTTTAAGTAAAATATCTTATGAGTTAGTTCCAAAATTGCCATTTCAGTGGCATTTTACTACCACTCTTGAAATTTATGGCAGGAAGAATTCTAAATGGCAATTGTGTCATAATAGTGTGACATTTTCTTAACATATATAATAAGCAATGATGTTCACAATGATTTGTTTTTAATTTAGGTCATCAAATTGAGGAACTAATGCAACTAGGGAATGAAAACCATTACGAATATGATGGTTTTGAAGGGATGATTTTGAGTTTTAAAGAATATAATGCTAAGGAAGCTGGGGAGAAAAGACAATGATTGTTTATAGAATAATAAATATGTGTGCAAACTCCTCTCTTCCAGGAGGTGGAACTTAATTCCCACTCCCCTGTATCAAATGGACTAGACTTAGTGACTCACTAACAAGGAATAGAGTTGTTGTTGAGTTTGTTCTCATACATGTTATTGTTGTTGTTATGTGCTGTTGAGTTGGACATGAATCATAGTGACCCCTCCTTGGGTTTCCGAGGCAGTATCACATGGAAGTAGATTGCCCCATCTTCCTTCCAAGGAGTGACTGGTGGGTTTGAACCACCAGCCTTCTGGTTAGCAGTCAAGTGCCTTAGGCACTATGCTACCAGAGCTCCCTCTCATACATAGGGATCCTATGTACATCAGAACAAAATACTGCAGGTCATGTGCTATCCTCATTCTTGTGTTTGAGCCTATTGTGGGAGCCACTGTGGAGTCAAGAGAATAGAGCTGTTGTTGTTGTTGTTATGTGCCATCGAGTCGGCCCCAACTCATAGCGACCCTTCCTTGGGTTTCCGAGGCAGTATCACTACGGAAGTAGGATTGCCCAACCTTCCTTCCGAGGAGTGGCTGGTGGGTTTGAACCGCCAGCCTTCTGGTTAGCAGTCAAGTGCTTTAGCCACTATGCTACCAGAGAATTGAGCAGGGAAAGGGAAATAGAGTCATCTGGCAAACACTACCTTAAGCAAGTGGTGAAAGTTAGCATGGTGTCAGATGGATTCCCGGTTTCCCTGGCATGATGTAATGAGATTACTTCACCTATTTGATGTTATTGTTGTTGTTTTTAGGTACTGTGTAGTTGGTCCTGTCTCATAGCAACCCAGTGTAGTCCAGAGCAAAATATGGCCTGGTACTGTGCTGTCCTCACAATCTTTCATGTGCTGGAGCTCATCGTTTCAACCAATGTGTCAATCCTTCTCATTGAAGGTCTTCCTTTTTTTTGCTGACTTCCTACTTTGCCAAGCAGGATATCCTTCTTCAGGGACTGGCCTCTCTGACAACATGACCAAAGTGAGAAGAAGTCTGGCTATTCATGCTTCTATAGAGCATTCAGTCTGTACATCTTCCAAGACAGATTTTTCATTCTTCTGACAGTCCATGGTATTTTTAATATCCTTCACCAACACCACAATTCAAATGTATCAATTTTTCTTTGGTGTTCCTTATTCATTGTCCAGCTTTCATATATGTATGAGATAATTGAAAATACCATGGCTTTGATCAGGAGCACCCTAGTCCTCAAAACGATATCTTTGCACTTTGATGCTTTGAAGAGTTCTTTGGTAGTTGATTTTCCCAGTGCAGTATATCTGATTTCTTCTCTGCTGCTTCCATGAGCATTGATATTGAATCGAAGTAAAAAGTAATCTCTGACACCTCCAATCTTTTCTCCATTTATCATGATATTGCTTATTGGTCCAGTGTGAGGATTTTTTTTTTTTTTTTTTCCTTATGTTATGGTGTAATCCGTACTGAAGGATGTAGTCTTTGGTCTCCATCATTAAGTATTTTAAGTCTTCTTCATTTTAGCAAACAAGGTTGTGTCATCTGCATATCTCAAGTTGTTAATTAGTTTTACTCTAATTCTGATGCCTGTATTCTTCTCCATATAGTCCAGCTTCTCAGATTATTTCCTCAGCATATAAATTGAATAAGTATGGTGAAAAGATGCAACCCTGACCCATCAATTTCCTTATTTTAGATGATGAACCTTGTTCTGTTTGAATGACTGCCTCTTGGTCTATGCATAGATTCTTCATGAGCACAATTAATTGTTATAGAATTCCAGCTCTTTGCAATGTTATCCATTATTTGCTATGAGCCACACAGTTGAATGCCTTTGCATAGCCAATAAAACACAAGCAGACATCTTTCTGGTATTCTCTGTTTTCAGCCAAGATTCATCTGGTATCAGCAATGATACCCTGCAGTCCACACGCTCTGCTGAATCTGGCTTGCATGTCTGACAGCTCCCTGTCCATATACTGCTATAACCATTTTTAATTATCGTCAGCAAAATTTTATTTGTTGTGATATTAATGGTATTGTTCAATAATTTCTGCATTGTGGTGGATCACCTTTCTTTGAGATAGGAACAAATATGGATCTCTTGCACTTGGTAGGCCAGGTAGCTATCTTCCAAATTTTCTGGCATACAGTAGTCAGTGCCTCCAGCACTGTATCTGTTTGTTGAAACAGCTTAGTATGTGTTCCTGGAGCTTTGTTTTTCACTAATTCCTTCAGTGCAGCTTGGATTTTTTCCTTCAATACCATCTGTTCTTGATCATATGCTATCTCCTGATATGGTTGAACACCAACCAATTTATTTTGGTACAGGGACTCTAAGTATTCTTTTCATCTTCTTTCGATGATTCTTACATCATTCAATATTTTGCCCATAAAATCTTTTAATTTTGCAACTTAAGACTTGAGTTCTTCCTTCAGTTTTCCAGCTTGAGAAATGCTGAGCATGTTCTTCACTTTTGTTTTCTAATTCCTGATCTTTGCATATTTCATTGTAATACTTTATTTTGTTTTCTCAAGCTGCCTGTCTTGGTCCTCTACTGCTGCTGTAACAGAAATACCACAAGCGAATGGCTTTAACAAACAAGGATTTACTCTCTTAGACTTTAGGAGCTACAATTTCAGTTCAAAGTGCCAGCTCTAGGGCCTGGGCAAAGCCCCCTTGACTTTAGGTTTCAACTTTGCCTCCTGTTGCAGGCCACTAGAGTTAGAGGCCTTTTCTAACTCATGCAGCTTCTAGCTACTGAGTCTGATGAACCCAAGATTTACAAGCAAATTGGCACAATCCCAAGATTAGCAGACACTATGGCAGGCCACTAGTTCAAGTCCAGGAACAGTCCCAAGATCAATAGGCAACATGGCAGGCCACTGAGATGAAGACTTGGCCAAATGCAGGATCCAGATATGTCAGAAAGGTAGAGACCTCCATATAAACCAGAAGCAAGCCACACTCCAAAGGCAGCTCCCTAGCTGCTCACAGAAAATTCCACCATGAAGGTGATTAAAATCTCATCATGGAGAATAAGTACAACCAGCTGCCAGTCAACCAAAACCACAGTCCAGCCAAGGTGACACACAACCTTAACTACCACACCCTTTGAAAATGTCCATCCAGCTCTTTTATTCCATCATTTCTTCCATTCACTTTAGCTACTCTCTGTTTAAAAATAAGTTTTAGAGTCTCTTTTGACATCCATTTTGGTCTTTTCTTTCCTTTCCTGTCTTTTAAATGACCTTTTGCTTTCTTCATGTATGACGTTCTTGATGTCATCCCACAACTTGCCTGGTCTTTGGTCATTGGTATTCAATGTGTCAAATCTATTCTTCAGATGGTGTCTAAATTCAGATAGGACAGAATCAAGGTTGTATTTTGGCTCTTGCTGACTTAATTTTCTTCAGCTTCAATTTAAACTTGCATAGGAACAATTGATGGCCTGTTTCACTATCAGTTCCTGGCCTTATTCTGACTGATGATATTGAGCTTCTCCATTGCCCCTCCACAGAGGTAGTCTATTTGATTCCTGTGTTTTCCATCTGGTGAGGCCCATGTGCATAGTTGCCATTTATGTTGGGTAGTCTGTTCAAAAGCATAGAACTCCAAATATAATCATTAGAAAAACATCAAACTATCTCAGATTGGGGTGCATTCTATATGACACCTGTTTTGGTTACCTAGTGCTGCCCTAACAGAAATATACCACAAATGGGATGTCTTTAATAACAGGAGTTTATTCTCTTAGAGTTTGGGGAGGCTAGGTGTCCAAGTTCCAAGTGCCAGGCTCTAGGGCTGTGTGAAAGCCCCTCCACCTTGGGCTTCAGCTCCACCTCTTGCTCCCAGCCCACTGAAACTAGAGGCATCTCTTCACTCAGGCAGCTGTTGGCTGCTGAGGCAAACAAGCCCAAGGTCCACTAATAATATGGCAGGCCATTGATTCAAGTCCATTGAAAGTCCCAAGATTGGCAGAGCATGGCAGACTGCTAAACAATGACACAGCTACACGCAGGGTTCAAGCATGCCATAAGCTAGACCATTCCCAAAGCTGCTTCTTATATATGGGAAGCAAACCATATCCCTAAAGCTACTTGTGGTAGATCCCACCATGGAGTTGATTGCCAGTCTCATCATGGGGAATAACTACCACCAGCTCCCCAGCCATTCAAAACCAGGCCCGGCCAAATTGACACACAAACATAACTAACACAACACCTGAGCAGGATACCTCAAGATTGTCAAAATAATGAGAAAAGGAGAAAAGACTGAGAGGCTCTCACAGACCAGATGAACCTGAGTAGTCATAACAATTGAATGCAGTGTGTCACTCTGGATATGATTCTGGAAAAGAATGAGGTTATTTGGGAAAACTAATAAAATCCAAGTAGAGAAATTTAGTTAATAGCTGTTTGTTGTTGGATGTTTGACCCTTGAGTCGAACCCAACTCCTAGTGACCCCTCCTTGAGTTTCTGAGGCAGTATCACTATGGAAGTAGATTGCCCAACCTTCCTTCCAAGGAGTGAAGGTGGGTTTGAACTGCCAGTCTTCTTAGTTAATAGTAGTGTGTTGATATCAGCTGTTAATAATAAGGGACTATAGGACGGCTTATGTAAGAACTCTATGGACTATCTTTGCAATTATTTTGTGAATATAAAATTATTTTTAAGAATTATTTAAAAATATATAGCATTTTTGTAATTGCTGCAACATAATACATGCTTTTATGGACAGTATTATTGGTAGCATAGTGCCTAAGGCACTTGGCTGCTCACCAGAAGGCTGGTGGTTCAAACCCACCAGCCACTCCTCGGAAGGAAGGATGGACAATCCTACTTCCGTAGTGATACTGCCTCGGAAACCCAAGGAGGGGTCGCTATGAGTCGGGGCCGACTCAACAGCAAAACAATAACAACAACAAAAATTATTAAGCAAACATTGTTTTGTTTCTATTTAGATTGTTGTTGTTGTGTGCTGTGGAGTCAATTCAGAATCATAGTGGCCAAATGTAACAGGGTAGAACAACCCCATAGGTTTTCCCATGCTGTAACCTTTACAGGAAGGAGCTCTGGTACTGAAGTACCTAAAGCCTTTAACTGTTAATGAGAAGGTTGGAGGTTCAAACCCACCAGCCACTCAGCAGAAGGAAGATAGGGCAATCTGCTTCCGAAGATTTATCAAATTAGAAAACCAGCGGAAATAGCTATGAGTCAGAATCAACTTGACAATCCATCCCAGTGCCGTCAAGTCGGATCCAACTCATAGTACCCTTCCTTGGGTATATATGCATATGTATGTGCATATATATGTGCGTGTGTGTATATATATATACATATATATATACACACACACACACACACACATATGTGTGTGTGAGTATGTGTGTATATATATATATACATACACATATACATATATGTACACATATACATACATCTGTATTCCCCCACTGTCATCTTTAAAGGAGCAGATTTCCTGGTTCTTTCCTCATGTAGTGGTTGGTGGGTTCCAAGCACTGACCTGGTTAGCAGCTGAGCGATTAACTATTGTGCCACCTGGGCTTCCATTTATATTTGTTGCTGTTGTTGTTAATGTGCCGTCCAGTTGGACACAACTCATAGTGACTCCTCCTTGGGTTTCTGAGGTGGTATCACTATGGAAGTAGATTGCCCAATCTTCCTTCTGAGGAGTGGCTGGTGGGTTTGAACTGCCAGCCTTCTGGTTAGCAGTCAAGTACCTTAGGCATTACACTACCAGAGCTCCCCCATTTATATTAGAACATGTTATTTATTCCCTCTCAAAATATTCTCACTGTGGCCCACAGCATAAGAACTCATGACCAGGAAAATATGTCCCTCTGTCCCAATAATGCAGTCTATAGAAATTAAGTTGTAGTTGTCACCAAAACTACTTTCTAATTATACTGTTTTTTTGTGCACATACATATTACAGAATCTAATTAATCACACCACCATCTGTCTACATATTTTGTCTTTCACCGTTGATTTATCCTAACAACTTAAAATAGTTCATGGCTCAAAATAGGTGCTCAACAAATATTTATTGAATAAATGAATGAGAAAAGCAAATAAAAATAAGTGTGGATAATCCTAAAAGCATATTATTTGAACAATTCTAATAAATAAGAAACCCAAAGCTTTTTAAAGAATGTAATAATATTTGAAACTAATTAATAAGAGAAACTGAGAGGTTCTAATTTAAGAAGATCTCTAAAGTGTAACCTCCCATCTGCACTCTCCCTTCTTATATTTTTGGAGAGCTTAAATATGGTGTTGCCTACTAATAATAGAAACAAACAAACAAAAAAAGCCTTACGGCCATCACTCACAGCCAACTCAGAGTGATCCCTCCTTGGGTTTCTGAGGTGATATCACTATGGAAGTAGATTGCCCAATCTTCCTTCCAAGGAGTGGCTGGTGGGTTTAAACCACCAGCCTTCTGGTTAGCAGTCAAACGCTTTAGGTACTATGCCACTAGAGCTCCTACCTACTAAAGAAGATTGAAAACTCACATTTCATAGTATTTCTAATTCTGTAAGTTTAAAAGTCTACAAAAATTGGTTAATTAAAATTAAATTGTTGAAATTTCTCTAATTACACATTTTTGTGTCTTTATGTCAGCATACTGGTGCATACTGGTAAAGACAATTCTCATTATTAATAGGATATAAAGTAAAAAGTTCAACATCATTCAAATTTTAATATTACAGATAAATTAGAAAAGTATTAAAATGTGTCAAGTTTCCAGAGAAAGTGCAAGAAATACACATCTGTGATGGTAGATGAAATTCAATGGAATTAAACAATCTGAGACATAATTATAAGTGAAAGTTATCCAAGAGAGAAAAAAAAAAAAAAAAAAAAGACAAAAACCTTACAGGCAAATAGGTCTTATCCAGATACTATTCTAAGACAAGGAACTCCCGTGGCTCAGTGCCTAAGGCCTTTGAATGCTAACCAGAATGTCTTCGGATCAAACCTAGCAGCTGCTCCATGGAAGGACAATGGGGCAATCTACTATAAACATTTACTACTTCAGAATCCCAGTGGGGGTTGCCGTGAGTCAGAATTGACTCCAATGGCATTGAGCTTGGTATGCTAAGATCATATTCCACTAACAATTGTTTTTTATAAAAATAATACAACGTAAAATTAATTTAAAATCTATTATTGTGCCAATGGGAGCTCTGGTGGTATAGTGCCTAAGGCACTTGACTGCTAACCAGAGGGCTGGTGGTTCAAACCCATCAGGCACTCCTCGGAAGGAAGATGGGGCAATCTACTTCCGTAGTGATACTGCCTCGGAAACTGAAGGAGGGGCCGCTATGAGTCCAATCTGACTCTACGGCAATGAGTCAGATTTGGTGTTAGTGTGCCAATAGCCAGTGGATGGAATGAAACTCACTGAGCCAAACTCCACCAGCCTTCTGGTTAGCAGTCAAATGCCTTAGGCATTATGCCACCAGAGCTCCCTGACACAATGGAATAGTAATGCTATTATTTAATTCAAGGTGTAACATGATTATCGTAAAGTAAGGGAAATACTGATTTTTGATTCAAAGAATTAAAGACTTTATTATTATTGTTGTTGTTGTTGTTAAGTGCCGTCGAGTCGTTTCCGACTCATAGTGACCCCATGCACAGCAGAACGAAACACTGCCCGATCCCGCGCCAG